>NC_031983.2:395000-504532 GCF_001858045.2 Oreochromis niloticus
CTCCCAAATGAAAAGTACAGGTCGTATTGACGAAATTCTTTCACCGTGAGTGGCAGCAATGTCCAGTCTACCTAATTCTCAGTTTTCATGCCTGTGGAGTTTATTATATGGACGTGGTGACAGTGTAAAAACACCATGCTCTTCTGATTTTCAAACGAACCTTCTGAGCCATTTTAACATTAGAGTCTATGGAGGAGTTGGAGGGAGGAGGCTGTGCTTTGGTGACATTTATGAAAGAACCATAACACCTAGCACAATAGTAAACACATTGGATGAAAGAGGACAGCGATGGCTACGTTTTGAGGGTAAAATCAGACCTGTAGAGCAAACGCTGCGGACACAGCAGCAGTTTTAAAAAATATTTTAAGATTAATTTTTTTGCTCCTCTCACTCTAGCAGTTGAGCTGTCTCACTCTAGCCCCAACATTCCGTCCCATACACACCCATTATAAACTCTGAAACGGCTGAAAAATCATCATGAAACTTAAACTGGAACTGAAGAAAAAGTATAATAGATATTGAAAAGATAAATACAAGTTGAATAGTTGAATGTCTTGTCTTCGTTTTAAAGTTTGAATGGTGGCTCTATGTCAACGTATGTGGAAGTAGTAGGAGTTTAAAAATGAGTAAGTTGAATGAGGATCTGAAGGGTGTCTCCATTGAAATACATGGGAAATTTTTGTTGAAAAAAGTTGAATAATTTTAAAAATATAAATGTTAAAAATGAGAAAAATACAAGCAGTCGTGTCCAAAAGAAGAGGAATCTAACGGTGTTTGAATGGTTTTTCTAAGTTGAACAGTTTTGAAGTAGTAGGAGTACAAGAAACATACGGAATAGATAATAATAATAAAAAAGAATAATAAAGATTACAACAACTATACTGTGAATGCTTTTACAAGCATTCACACTAATAAAGATTACAACAACAATACTGTGAATGCTTTTACAAGCATTCACACTAATAAAGATTAGAAGAACAATACTGTGAATGCTTTTACAAGCATTCACACTAATAATAAAATAGAATAAAGATTACAACAACAATACTGTGAATGCTTTTATAAGCATTCACACTAACTAGAAAGTGCATTTTCTGAAGAAACTGCAGTGTGAATGCTTGAATCTGAATGTATGCACTGAAATGAAATCATTACTTAATATTAAGCTAAAAATGCTGAATTAGCTAGAAAATACAGAATTTTTAACCTGAAAACAAAAGTGCAGAACTTTTGAAAGCTGATTTTCACACAGAAGAAGTTGGAAAATAGCTGAACATGTTTAAAATATAAATTAGAAAAAGATGAGTAATGACAAAAGAAAATTTAGTCAGAAAACCTCTGAATGAATAACAAAAGTTCATATTCTTCTAATCACTTAAAGAGTGGAATTATGTATTATAAATCTCTAATTCATAAAAAAATAATAAAAATAAATGTAAAAACAAATTTGTTGAATTGAACTGAAAAGATGAACAAACATGCTGGAGAAAATACAAGCTTTAATATACAGCATAATGTTTTTCAGACACATACATATGTGTATATCATGTTTAATGGTATTCCATACATCAATTTGTTTTGTATATCATAGAAAATAACATAAAAATCTTAAGTCATATTGTACAGCTTCTTTCTGAAAAGGACTTAAATTAATTCAACAAATGTTTTTTTTTTCGAAATAGAATAAAAATAAAAATCATTTTAAAAAGAGACGCAATGTTTTAAGGTGTTAATAATCTGATCCTGTCATGTGTCTGTTCAACTTTAGTTTTTGGCACAGACTCGATTCTTAAAGAACAAATTACCAAATAATAAACAAATAAAATTGAAATTAAAGTAGCTTTTTTTGCTAAACACTTCACAGGAGAATAAATAAAAATAACTAAATTAAATAACCAAATAAAAATAATAAGCAACATATGAAATACATGAAAATTCAACTTTTAAAATCACAATCCTGAACCTTTAAATTGTGTTTGTTTCGTAGAACATGGCTGAACAGCTGTTAATATTGGTCTACTGAATCCACTGATCTGTCTACACATCTTTTTATTACTCATTCTTTTTTATGTTTTATTGTAAACAGTGTCCACACAGTGGTAAAAGAGAACTGTATAGAGATTTTTGAGTGAACTCAAACGAAAGCCTAAGGTGGTGACACAGTTTAACACATACAAATAATCAAATGAACACATTAGTCCTTTTTGTGAACATGGATAAATAAGTATCATTAGTTTACAGCATTGTTCAGCCATGCCACTAAATGCTTTTTAACACTGTGTTTTAACCTGGGCTCAGACACGAAGTCCCAAATTTAGTTAGTCCCTGACTTTGAGTTGTGGTTATGACTAATTATTATACACAAGGCTTTATCTATCTGAACTCTAAGGACACAAATATGAAAAAACCTATACTTACCAGCTGATACCCCACACTACACACTAGGTGTGCCATGTGACCTGAAACTTTGGTACAAACTCATCATAATTATTCTGTTAACACTGTTTCTTTAACACTGTTTGTGTTGCTGTTCAGCAGTTTAAAATGTTTTAGATTGGATTACATGGAACGAATTTGAGTTCTCTTGGGGTTTTTTGTGTGTGTTATGTTCTTAGCAGATTCTTTCTTTACATACTGTTGAATTCCAGTTACCACATTTCTGGTCATATGACATCCCGAGTGCCCACTTAAAAAAATCCCCACAGTTAATTCAACATTAAAACAAAATAAAAATATGTTAAATAAATAAAGGTTTGCTCTGTGATGAAATATTAAATAAGCATACACTGTACAGAGCACTAACAATGAAAACAATCCTTTAGCCTGTCAGATCAGAGAGAGGCAGTCATTATGTCCATTTAAAACCTGTAATCAAAGAGCACAACATTTCTGTGAAACTATAAAGTCCCATATGATCCTCATCATGTCCAGTGACTTCAGAGTGGATCCTCCCTGTCATCCGGCCAGTGTTTGATGTGTGGCAAGCAGCACAGAAGCAGGATAGCTGAGGACTTTAAAAGAAGAGCAGAAAACAGGAACATATGTAGTTGTAAATGTAAATATCAGTGATACTTGTCTTGTCATAGGGAATAAAATAATGAACTTACACACTCATTTAGGGAGGATCTTGACACTGCACAGAGGAGGCACAGTCAGTCTGACAATGATGGTGATCTGCAGGGATGTTTTCCTGCAGCAACATTCCTGCCGACTGGCCATATGATCCAGAGTAGTTGGTTTGTAATGAACAGAAAGGTGTATATGTTAGGTAGTGTGCACTTAGAGCTGGTCCTAAGAAACAAACACATCCTGTAATAAACTGAATACCTTTAGTAGTGCTGCTGCAAATATAAAGCCCTTCTATCATGTGTGGTTTCAAAGAAGATGTTTTGGAGGCTCAGTCACAGAAACTGTGCAGTCTGTTCAGTCCTGAGTGTCTCAGCTCTGAAGGGGATGGATCACAGAGGGAAACACCTGAGTACAGATATTAAAATACACTCAAAATAACACTCCTAAGGTCAAGTGAAAACACAATTTAAACACTTTACAAAGAATTAATACATGTTTTCATGAAAATAATGTCATTAACCCTTTTTGTTGTGAGTAAATCTCACCGACTGCTTGTGGGACAAGCTAGAAGGAGGACTTATCACAGAATCTCTCCTGTGCTCCAGATGTGAAGTCTCATGCTCTGATCGTACGGCGAAGATGGTGATGATGAAGCCTCTCTGATCTGTGGCATTACAGTTTCTGGCTGCTATGTGCTTCACACTGTTGGATTTACCATGTGAAGCTTGGAGAAGACACAGGAGGACTGTGTCTCTCTTAACAAAAAAAAAAAAAAAAAAAAAGAAACCTAACAACCTCCCACCGTACCCCCCCACATTCAACTCCCACCTACCCACTCCACTCAACTCCCCAGCCTCACACCACCCAATGTCTATACAAATGTAGGGTATCAACTGGTAACAAAAAGCAAGTTTAACATATGTAGTGCATATGTAACACTGCTGAAACATTTCTGGCCAGAAATGTGCAGTTATCAGCCAGTGCATTTATCATCCCAGACCCAGACCCACCCTGATAAATGCACTGGCTGAAACATGATAAAAGCTCATAAAAATGTATGTTTCATTGAAAGATTTGTCCAAAAATATAATAATATACTTTTGAAAAAGTTTAAAGATTATAACAAACTGAAATCAATAACATTTTTGTAAATATTATTTCAAAATAGAGGCACAGATAAACTGGCTTAACTGTCATTATTGCTGTAATTAGATTTTTATTTTTTTTATTTTTTTTAAAAGCAACCTTTAGTCTGTGTTGTTCTCTCAGAAACAATGAAGAAGCTGTTGAACATTTATTTGTTGTGTGGGCAATCCTCTGGTCCACCCTCCCTCCCTCCCAGCCACAGTGAGACTGGGGCAGCCTGGCAGGATTTTGAAGCCTGGCTGCAGAGAGGATATGCCTACACTGTTTGTTTTAAACTGCTATATTTGATTTTTCTGACATTCATAGATTTCTGATTTTTAGATTTTCTGTAATACATAAAATTGTCATCTTTTACTGATATCATTACTTAATTCATTTAATTGTATTTTATGTAGACAATTGAAACATTATATTGCAATGCAGGGCGCTTTTTCTTAAGTCAACTTTTAAATATCGCTCTACTTTCTTAAGTCATTCAAAAATATAGAAATTACTTACTGTAGTCAAAGATCTAGATCATGAATCATCACAGGACAATACACAGTATACAGGGTCATGGTAACTATAGTAGGTCTTCATGACTCCAGAATGGAGACATCGCTCTGGCTGAGAAATGAAAATTAGGTCAAGCAGTGTGTTCTTCTCTGTGGTAGGGGCAGTGATGACCTGTGCGTATCCCCTAGACTCAAACAGCTCCAGGATTGGTTTGTTTGCAATGGATAAAACATTCTCATTAAAATCACCACACACTATGATGGGATGACAGTCCATGATCTCTAATGAGTCTAATAGGCTTACCAGGTTTTTCAGGAATGGCCTCAGAGTGTAGTCTGGAGGTCTGTATACAACTGCAATCAGAGCACTGACTGGTGCTTCAACCTTTAAAGCCAGAAATTCAAGGTCAGTTACATTATGGATGTACTGTTTTTCATGCACTTGAATGTCACTTTTCACATAAACAGCAACTCCACCACCACTTCTGTTTGTCATCTGGGGAAAGTTTGTGTAGGACAGGTGTCTGTTGCGTTTGAACAAATTGTAATTTTCCAAGTGGAGACTCTCTGCGACAAAAGAGCCCCGCAGGTGTGTTTCTGTTAGGCACAAAACATCTGCTAGACACAATTCATGGTGACTCTTGATGTCATTAATGTGAGCTGGCAGTCCCTCTGTATTATGATGAACAATGGTGAAAAGCTCTGACCTGCTCAGTGTTTGTCTCACATGTAGAAGAGGCATCATGTCATCAAGGTTGGCTTGTCTCATGTTCTCAAGTGCTGCAGTGATTTCTGGATTGGTGAATATTTTTTTCTCCTCCATATCAAGAAGATAGAGTCCATTGAGAGACGTCACTCTACTGCAGGGGTGGGCAATTCCAGGCCCCGAGGGCCGGTGTCCCTGCAGGTTTTAGATCTCACCTTGGGTCAACACACCTGAATCAAATGATTAGTTCGTTACCAGGCCTCTGGAGAACATCAGGACATGTTGAGGAGATAATTTAGCCATTTAAATCAGCTGTGTTGGTTCAAGGACACATGTAAAACCTGCAGGGACACCGGCCCTCGGTGCCCACCCCTGCTCTACTGACAGCTACGTAGGCCATGCCGGGCTCAAAAATGCTCTTAAGAGAGACAACAGCTGATGTGGTTGTCATACCCTGTACCTTATGTATTGTACATGCAAAGGCCAGCTTCACTGGGAACTGTCTTCGTACCACTCCTTTCTGCTTCAGATTCTCCTCTGCTCTCTCAATGTACACCATGTCGTCTGCTGGTGTTCGGTTATTCTTTCCAGATGTCTCATTATCCATTTTAAGTCCAAGCTTGATGATGTGTTGGTCATTTTCAGAGTAAACTACTCTAAGTAGTTTTCCAAAAGCTCCATTAACCAAACCATTTTGTATGTCAATGTTTCTGGTGAGCATGACACGAGCTCCTTCTGCAACTTTCAGTGTGTCTGGTAACTCGTTTTTACCTCCTTTGAATGGTCTGTCTTGTAGTGCCATTCTGCCAGTTCTAGGATCCTTTCTATAATCATCTGCATGGATGTCAATGATATGAGTATGGAGCAGACCCAGTGTTGCAGAGTTGTGTGCATCCACTTCTTTGTTAGTTGCAAAAATGTGCAACGCATCAGTCGGACAATGGGCTGGTTCAGTTATGGCCTGTGACAACAAATTTCTATCTGCTTCACAAAGCACATCCAACTTTCCTTTCACACGGATTCTGTTCAGCATCTCAGCAAAGACAACATCATCTTTCTGACGCATAATCTCAGTCAGAGTGATGATCTGAAAATGCTCCCGCCACAGGTCGATCTCGGACGAGTCGTGCACACAGAGAGGTTTTGACTGTCGCACTGGGGGTAGCTGATAGAAGTCTCCAACAGCAATGACTGACATGCCTCCAAAGGGTCTCCGAGTCCCTTTGATCTGTTTGAGTCTTGCATCTACATATGCAAAGAAATGTCTTGACACCATAGACACTTCGTCAATGACGATTATTTCAGCATTCAAAAGTTCTGATCTGACTTCATCCAGCTGATTGCCAAGTCCCTGAATGGGAGGTTTTAAGCTTCTAGGGAGCTTGAGTAGAGAATGCAGTGTTGTTCCAGAAATGTTAAATGCTGCAGTCCCAGTGAAAGCAGTTAACAGGACAGTGGGTTTTGATATGTCAACGTCGTCTGCATATCTGGGCACTTTGCTCAGTATCTTAGATGCTTCTGAGTAGATGCATTTGATAAGATGTGATTTTCCTGTTCCAGCACCACCATTAATATAAAAGAAAAACTGCTCTGGATTTAGAGAACAGACCCTTTTAATGCACCAGTCTCTAACTGCATAAAATATGCAGGCTTGCTTCTTATTCAGATTCTGAAACATCTGACGTAACAATGTGGGATCAATAGCAGGGGGTTCCCTGATGGCTCTAAATTCTGTAGAAGCATCAGCCTGACGGCTGTAGTCGGGCACATCTTCCTGTTCATTTTCATTGTCTCGCTCTCTTTCTTGTTCAACAAGTGGCAACCTTACAAGATCTGATTCAGGTGCCAGATTACACCATTCGTCAGTCACACCTCTGTTCTGCTCATATTCCTCAACAGCGCTCTCGATCTCCTCACTGTTTTTCTCATATTTTTCTCTGTTTCTTTTGACAATGTGTTGCACGTACTCAAGACGGTCAGTACCTGGTAGCTGTACACAGCCAGCACCATAGAAAGCCTGATAGGTTGGCAACGATGGCGTTTTCAGTTCGTTGTCTGAACGATGAGGAAGGTACAGTTTAAGCAGTCTTCCATAATATTGCTCTGGATTTTTTTCTTGTGAGCATCGGTGAAATCTGATGATAGCAGGCTTATCGTTTTTGCGCCTTTGCACAAATCCCATCTCATTGAGAAGGGGCAAAACCTCTTTACCTTTTTTCTTTTGGCCATAGACAATCCTGCAAGTAGCAGCAAAGTCTGCCATGCACATCTCCTCATACTCTGGTGTTTCAGGTCTGGCTTTGTATTTGTCATTCAAAGATGTCATCCAAACATTGGAAGACTCAGGTGTTGTGTTGTCCAGAACTGACAGGGGACGACTCATTTTCACAGGATTATCATCAGTTGGAATGAATATTACAGCACGTGAACATTGCTTCATGTGAAGACCACATGCACGAGCAACACACTCCTGTGCACTGATCTCTCGCTTCTTTGAATATGCCTGCATGACGGCTCTCATTTCATCACACTCATTTACACTGTCTTTATGGGAGTTCTCAATGACAGTTTTCAGGTACTCAGAAAGCCCGCCCTCTTTTTTTGATATATATTTCATTAAATAATTTGCAGCGCCGAAAGCATCTAAAACAAAGCTTATGTCGATATTACTGTTCCAGGCTTCAAGCAGATGCGGATTATAGCCGTTTATCCAAGAGTCTTTTGGATCACACTTTAGTATGATTGTACTCCTTGTGTTCATTTTATTCAGGTATCTCTCATATTCTGCATGCGTCAACTTGCATCTTGCCAAGAGCTGCTCTAAACTCATGGAAGCAGTTTCAGGCTCATTCAGTAGCTGGTTCAGTGGTCTGAGCTTGTTCTTTGCTGTTTCTACCGCCAGTTCATCATCCTCACTTGGTCTTGTGATCATTGTCTCATTGCAGGGAGGTTTGGGAAATCCAAAACGGCACCCGGAGCTTAAACTCCTAAAGCACGTCTTTGTGTGGTTCTTACTATGTTTTTGCACTTCTGTTACTTTCTTGTACAGTTCAGGTTGTTTATGTGGATCAGGCAGCTGAGCTGTGATGTATTTGTTTATAAAATCCACAACAGTTTGCTCATCATCCTCCTCAAACACAGGAGCACCTTCTACCCACAGGAGACAGTGTATGTGTGGGCTTCCTCTGTGCTGAAACTCGACTCTGTAAAAGTAGTCAATAACTTTGCCAAGTGGCTCTGCAGGAGATAAGAGTAAATCTCTGAATAATGCTTCAACTCTCTTGTCAAACATGTGCATTGTTGTGACAGGATTGCTTCTCAGGATGTTACACTTTGCTGACCAGTCGAGTCCTTCAAAATTGACTTGTTCACCTTGCTGCCTTGTTATTGCCTCAATAACTTCAGGCCAGCGCATTTCAGCTGCTGAGAATGTGCAAAAGAACCTGGGAGTTCCCAACTGTCTGATCATGGCAAAAAGATCTCTTGTGGTTTTCTCCCAATAGGCTGGGGTTCCTCTCAGAGGCTGCATGAATCTCACTGCATCTTTATTTCGCACCAGTTTCTCCACCTCATGTTTATCTTGTAACATGCCTGAGGTTATTTTTCTCCCATCTCTGGTCAAAGGCTTTGCCTTCCTTAACTGGATTGTCATGCTGGAAGTAGCCAAATGTATTTCAGTCACAAACTGTGCAAAGAACAAATAGTTTGTGTCTTTGGCAAAACGATCATCAATGCAGAAAAGTCTTGATTTGAAATACCCACTGGGGGATACTTTGATCAGCCTTTTTTCATCAAGTGTGTTTTGACCTGTAGGAAACTGCACAGGGAAGGCCATGGCCTCCAGTTTAGGTGTTTTGAAAAACTTATTGGATTGTTTCTCTCTGCAGGAGCAACAGAGTAGATTCCTTCACTGAAACATAATATCTCCTCAGCCACATCAGGGGGCTGCAAACAGGACTCGAGTGCAAAACCACCATTAGTCAGTCCATCTTCTTGCTCTGACTCATCGCTGATCTGTTCACATGGTTGTTCACCATCACAGGGTAACATGTCGATATTCTGTTCATTTTTATTTTGTGCTTCACTCAGTGCATTTTTCTCACAGCTGTCAATTTCCATTAAATCAGCCTCATCGTAATCGTCCTCATTCATGTTTTCATCATCATCATCCTCATCTTCATCAGGAAGTGTTGGATCACACAGCTCAGCATCATCTCTGATGCTCACATCCTTATACTGTGGATGAATCTGCTTGAGTTTATGCAGTGCTTGCACAAGTTTAGACCAGCTTACAGTCTGAAACAGCTGATGACCTTTGTAAGACAAGCGTCTCTTCAGTTTAACTCTCATCACCTGAGAATTAATTCTCAATCGAGGCAATGCTTCAACAGTTTCCTGTACCTCTGATGGGACACAGACCACATTTCCTCTAATTGCTCTCTGTCTGCCTTTGGGAAGAGGAATAATCTTGGCAAATGGTATGCACTTGGCTATGAGATGTCTCTCCAGTATGTTGAGATCAGACAGTTCAGGTGGAATATCAGCAAGCTCCAGTTTATTGGCAACAGCAAGCGCTGGCATGGATCCATTTTTAAGATGATCGTGGCAGGTGTGACAAATCCACTCTCTCTTTCTCTCATCAGGCACATTGCACTGCTCATTTCTGCAGTTTTCATCACAAAGATGACATACTTTGACCTTGTGCAGGGTCGCACTTGGTTTGGAAATGAAGCCTTGAAACAGACAGTACATGGGTATGATGGTCCAACTTTGATTTGTGATTTGAACACAGATATGGCCTCATTGATCACACTGTTGTCACTCTCTTGGGTTTGTCTGTTCACCCATCTGTATTTCCTTTTTATTTTCATGGCACATCTCATGTTGTGGATAATCCTGAATGCAAGATTACTTTGATACCTGTCTTGCATTAGTTGTTTCATCAGTTCTTTGTGTCTTGCTCTGAATGTGTTGTCATGTGCATAACGCTGAGTCACTCGAGATCTCTGTCTCTCTCTGAATTCTGGGCTTTCTCGATACCTTTTAGTGATATAGCTTTTTTTCTCCTCTCTGAAATCAGTATTCTCATAGTAACGTCTTTTAATATATTGTTTTTGTTTCTGTCTAACTTTAGCATTCTCACAGTAACGTCTTTTAACATACTGTTGTTGTTTCTGTCTGAATTCTGCATTCTCACAGTAACGTCTTTTAACATACTGTTGTTGTTTCTGTCTGAATTCTGCATTCTCACAGTAACGTCTTTTAACATACTGTTGTTGTTTCTGTCTGAATTCTCCATTCTCACAGTAACGTTTTTTAACATACTGTTGTTGTTTTTGTCTAACTTCAGGATTGTTTTTATATGCCTCGCTTGTGCAAGATTTTTTCTTTTCTTTGTAATCTTTATTTGAAGCATATTTTTGTCGTTCTTTCCTTTTTTGGTTTTCTTTTCTCTGATTTCTGGGTTTCTCTGATGCCATTAATCTTCTTTTCATTTTGTGCCTTTGTTGTTTATTAACTTTTTTCAGTTTTTGTAAAACTATATCAGAAAGATCACAGGGAGCAACATTTGTTATTGCAGCATTTGATTGACATGAAAAAGCATCATTTGATGGAAGGAAACTTAATTCACTGCATAGTTCTTCAGTTGGTATATTAGGAGGTTCATTCTGATCTTCATATGATGTGAACTGAGTCATGTGGACTTCTTTTTGTTTCACCAGTGGTGCACAAACAGACATTTTAGAGATCTCAGTAAGATCAGTGGTTGTGTTTCTCCTTGGAGTAGAGGGGTTTGCTTCATCAATAGTTGTATCAGAGTGAGTAGGTGCCACAGCAGTGGCAGCTGTTGGTCTGCAGACTGTGTCTGTGATAGTATCACTCAGGTTGACTGTGCTCATACTGTAAAACTGCACAGGCTTCAGCTCATAGTTACAAGAAGGTGATATCTCCATCATTTCATAAGAATCTTGTAGCCTCTTAATCATGTCACTGAGGAGTGTAAAATTCAGCATCACAGCTGTACCACGATTACGTGACTGTAGTAGTAGAGAAAGACCACTGGGTGTTCTGGAGTGTGGATCAAAGAAACCATATTTGCCTGATGTGGATCTGAACACTGCGATACACAATCCACTCATAATCAGTAAGGCATACTGCACATCTGACAACAGGCAGCTCAGTCCTGCTTCTAAGCTGAGAAAGGTATCTACTGCTTCCTCTGGAGGTTCTTCAAATGTCCCATACCGGGAAGGCTGTGTCATGTCAACATGATACATAGACCTGCGAGCATCAACTTTGTCTGGCAGCTCATCGGTTGCCAAATGAATACTCTTGGGGAATCTTTTCTTGGCATCTTTGTACATCACATCACCTTTATCCAAGACCAGATTAAGGTCAGCTGTAGTCATGTTTTCATTCTCATGAAGGAATGCAAGAAATGTGAGTGAGTTACATGTGCACTGCTTGTTTCTGGAGTCTCCATATTTGGGATGTGCCTGGCTGTGAGATGCACAGACATGTGTTACAGAGGGCTGGTTTTCAAGGTTCACTCTTTCTGCATGAGATGGTCTTGCCACATCACTGTGATGGCCTCTTTTCACAATATCAGCATAACCCACCTGTGGGGCACTTGACACCTCAGGTTGGTCTCTATGGTTTACCTGATGTTCATTAAATTCATGCTGCAATCCAGTCTTTACAGCATCAGCATAGGATACCTGTTGTACATGTGCAGGAACATGTTGACCTGTCTGTTTGACACCATCAGCATTGGTCTTTGCAGACACACTGTCTTCTGCAGAGCCCTTAGGAAAATCACACTCAGCTTGTTCACATGTTGGCCCACTGTGAAACTCATGGAACTTCTTCCAGCGTTGTTTTGCAGCTTGTGACTTTTTCTGCTTTCTTGGCATTTTTACACAAGTGTTTCTTAGTCTTTAGAAAATATGTTCATAAAATAAGAGTGGCACACAGCAGGAGATGTTTTCTTTGTCTTTATATTTCAGTTTTTATTTCTCAGAAACAGATGTCTTTGTTTATTTGACAGTTTGTCAGTTGAGAGAATAATATGCACTCTCTTTATTGGCTTGGCACAACTTAGCAGCAAGCCCAGAATGAAAAACAGGTAGAGAGAAAATTTAGAAGAGAGAATAGACAGAGCAGGAGAGACACGGCTGGGAAATCACAATCAAACCGTGAATTAGAGTTTTCTTTATTTGTTCAGTTTGTTCTCAGGTAGAGGCAATATGCACTCTTTATTGCTTTAATGGCTTGGCATTATTCAGCAGCAAGCCAGGAGTGAAAAACAGGTAGAGAGAAAATTTAGCAGAGAGAACAGACAGAGCAGGAAAGACACGGCTGGGAAATCCCAATTAAACCGTGAATTAGAGTTCCTTCGAACTCTAAAATTAGAGACGCGGCTTTGAAATCAAACCGCAATAAGATTCTTGGTTTGGCAAAATTTCTCACAAACCACAGGGTGAAATACAGATGGAAAGAAGGCAGAAACAACAGGTGGAGTAGGACAGAGGATAGAGGGGTTGGGGGGTTGGGATGTGAGAGAGAAGACTGGAGATCTGGTCCTTGTTCTTCTTCTGCACACTGTGAACAAAAAACAAGAAAAAAATAATAATTTTAATAAAACCATATCACATGGTAATTGTATGAACTAATTGAGACTACTGAAAAAGGACAAAACAAATATTCAAGCTAAACTGTTGTCGGCTGCCATGTGCAAAACGTTGCATAACTTGGCACTTTTTAAAAGAATAAATATTTAATAAAATTCAGCAATAATATTTTTAAACACAAATCTGACTACATAAATGTACGAAAAAATATTTTAGCCCAATTGTTAAGCTGCACTTATGTGTATTTATTATAAAATTGTGTTTAAAAGGTCTAGCACAAAGTTTGAACCCATCACTTTATAGCTTATATTAGTCAGATTATTTTTTTATTTTGGTCTACTTCTCTTACAGTATGTGCACACCTACCAGGCAAAGCACAGATGTGAGTCAAGTTCCTGAAAGTGTAAGACGAGAAATAATATGTTAGTTGTCTGTACAGTGTTATCAGACTAACAGAAATACAAAACCCACACGACATGATACACTGAACTTATAGTCAGCAGGGTAATTATAGAGTAATATACCAGCTGATACAGCAGCCATTTTATAATTCAAACTAATTAACTGAAGTATTTCCACTTATGTAAGGCTACTGTTACTAGCCTTAGCATTGCTGCTAGCGCTAGCATTCCTGCTAACGTTAGCACTTCAGTTAGTGTTAGCACTGCTGCTAGCGCTAACACCCTTATTGTTAAAACTGAGCCACAATGGCAATAATAAAACTCATTTGTTACTTTTGTCTCACTGACTGCCAATAAATATCACAGGAATATCACAGTAATATTCTTATTTTTAGTTAACAACTGCTAAGGCTAGTGTTAGCACTATAGCTAGCGTTAGCATTGTTGCTAGCATTAGCATTGAAGCTAGCGTTAGCACGGCTGCTAACAGCAAAAGTCATAAAGCACTCTTACTGTTAAAACTAAGCCACAATGGCAATAATAAAGCTCATTTGTTACTTTTGTCTCACTGACAGGAATATTCGTTTTGTCAGTTAACAACTGCTAACGCTAGTGTTAGCACTATAGCTAACGTTAGGATTGCTGCTAGCGTTAGCATCGCTGCTAGCATTAGCATTGAAGCTAGCCTTAGCACTGCTGCTAACAGCAAAACGTCATAAACAAAAATAAATGATAGTGAAGGTTATTCTTTATTTTCTTTCTTTATTCTTTGAACTCTTTTAAACTCTGTTGGACTTGATATGTGAGTTTAAATGTCAAACATGTATTTTTACCATCATAAAAATAAAACAGTGCAGTACTGAGTGTACTGTACTTACCACAGCAGAGAGCAAAGCGGAATGACGACAGTTGGTTCAGTGATGGGTTGAAAACAGATGAGGCATTCAGGTGGTGCTTGGAAATTTGACCATCAGTTTGAACATCAATAATGAGTATATACATGTCTGTGTGTTAGTCTCTGTGTGTGAGAGACATAGAGAGATAGAGGGAACAAATACACTAGACTAGTGTACAAATTGGTACTTTTTGTATAAGCGAATGAGTGACATACAGAAAAATATGGCAACTGGTATTACATAAGCAAATAAAAAGTATTTCATCTTGAACTGTTTTGTGGGTTTTATTTTAAGACTACTTTAAGTTTGTTAGTGGGGAGATAAACTATACAGACTATAAACAGAGACATTAAATGAGATTAGATTAGTTAAACATTAGTTAAAATGTGGTAAAATCAACTACAGACAGGTAGATGCTGTAAGCTTTAATTATCCAGTCAGAAATGGATGATTTTAAAGTCATCAACTGTACCTATTATTGTACCTTATTGTACCTATTGAAAAAGTTAATCTTACTACAACTGCTTAGATGCAGCAGACATTTTTAGGTTTAACCTTGGCAGAGTGAGAGAGAGCTCGTTAAGCAGGCAGGTGTGAGCCTGGTTGCTATAGTGACTGCACCCAATGGCTCCATACACACACACACAGACATGCACCTCACTTTTGCTGCTTAAAATGAACAGAAAAGTCAGCCCCAAACAAATCGTTCCCAAATGAAAAGTATACATTGTATTGACAAAATTCTTTCACTGTGAGCGGCAGCAATGTCGAGTCTATCAATTTCTCAGTTTTCATGCCTGTGGAGTTTATTATATGGACGTGGTGACAGTGGAAAGACACCATGCTCTTCTGATTTTGAAACAAACCTTCTGAGCCATTTTAACATTAGAGTCTATGGAAGAGTAGGAGGGAGGAGGCTTTGCTTTGGTGACATTTATGAAAGAACCATAACACCTAGTACAATAGTAAACACACTGGATGAAAGAGGACAGCAATGGCTATGTTTTGAGGGTAAAATCATACCTGTAAAGCAAACGCTGCAGACACAGCAGCAGTTTTAAAAAAGATATTAGGATTAATTTTTTCGCTCCTCTCACTCTACCAGTTGAGGCGTCTCACTCTAGCAGCAACATTCCGTCCCATACACACCCATTATAAACTCTGAAACGGCTGAAAAAACATCATGAAACTTAAACTAGAACTGAAGAAAAAGTATAACAGATATTGAAAAGATAAATACAAGTTGAATAGTTGAATGTCTTGTCTTCGTTTTAAAGATTGAATGGTGGCTCTATGTCAACGTATGTGGAAGTAGTAGGAGTTTAAAAATGAGT
This sequence comes from Oreochromis niloticus, assembly GCF_001858045.2. Classification (NCBI taxonomy): domain Eukaryota; kingdom Metazoa; phylum Chordata; class Actinopteri; order Cichliformes; family Cichlidae; genus Oreochromis; species Oreochromis niloticus. The sequence goes on from NC_031983.2 coordinate 410,678, forward strand.
AAGTTGAATGAGGATTTGAAGGGTCTCCCAATTGAAATACATGGGAAATTTTTGTTGAAAAGAGTTGAATAAAATTAAAAATATAAATGTTAAAAATGAGAAAAATAGAAGCAGTCATGTCCAAAAGAAGAGGAATCTAACGGTGTTTGAATGGTTTTTCTAAGTTGAACGGTTTTGAAGTAGTGGGACTATAAAAAACGTACGGAATAGATAACAATAATAATAATAAAATAGAATAATAAAGATTAGAAGAACAATACTGTGAATGCTTTTACAAGCATTGACACTAATAATAAAATAGAATAATAAAGATTAGAAGAACAACACTGTGAATGCTTTTACAAGCATTCACACTAGCTAGAAAGTGCATTTTCTGAAGAAACTGCAGTTTGAATGCTTGAATCTGAATGTATGCACTGAAATAAATTAATTGCTGAATTCAAGTTAAAAATGTTGAATAAAATGAAAAATACAGAAATTTTCGCCTGAAAACAAAAGTGCTGAACTGCTAAAAGCTAAAATCCACAGAGAAGAAGTTGGAAAATAGTTGAAAATGTTTTTAATTGTAAATTAGAAAAACCTAAGAAATGAGAAAAGAAAATTTTGACTCAGAAAACATCTGAATGAATATTAAAAGTTCATATTCTTTGAATCACTGAATGACTAAAATGTGATCCCTCTTCTTGGATCCACACAGTTTACAAGGTTTACTCTGAGCTCTGAAAGACACGCTGTTGGAAAGAGAAGAACGATGCCTACGTTTTGAGGGTAAAATGATGGCTGTAGAGCAAACACTGTGGACACAGCAGCAGTTGAAAGAGAAGTGTTTAAGATGAATCTTGGCACAGTGAGAGAGAGAGCTCGTTAGGCAGGCAGGTGTGAGCCTGGTTGCTATAGTGACTGCACCCAATGGCTCCATACACACGCGCACAGACATGCACCTCACTTTTGCTGCTTAAAATGAACTGAAAAGTCAGGCCAAAACAAATCGCTCCCAAATGAAAAGTACAGGTCCTATTGACGAAATTCTTTCACCGTGAGCGACAGCCACATCTAGTCTACTGAATTCTCAGTTTTCATGGCTGTGGAGCTTATTATATGGACGTGGTGACAGTGGAAAGACACCATGCTCTTCTGATTTTCAAACGAACCTTCTGAGCCATTTTAACATTAGAGTCTATGGAAGAGTTGGAGGGAGGAGGCTGTGCTTTGGTGACATTTATGAAAGAACCATAACACCTAGTACAATAGTAAACACATTGGATGAAAGAGGACAGCGATGGCTACGTTTTGAGGGTAAAATCATACCTGTAGAGCAAATGCTGTGGACACAGCAGCAGTTTTAAAAAAGATTTTAGGATTAATTTTCTTGCTCTTCTCACTCTAGCAGTTGAGCTGTCTCACTCTAGCCCCAACATTCCATCCCATACACACCCATTATAAACTCTGAAACGGCTGAAAAAACATCATGAAACTTAAACTGGAACTGAAGAAAAAGTATAATAGATATTGAAAAGATAAATACAAGTTGAATAGTTGAATGTCTTGTCTTCGTTTTAAAGTTTGAATGCAGGCTCTATGTCAACGTATGTGGAAGTAATAAGAGTTTAAAAATGAGTAAGTTGAATGAGTATTTGAAGGGTCTCCCCATTGAAATACATGGGAAATTTTTGTTGAAAAAAGTTGAATAATTTTAAAAATATAAATGTTATAAATGAGAAAAATACAAGCAGTCATGTCCAAAAGAAGAGGAATCTAATGGTGTTTGAATGGTTTTTCTAAGTTGAACGGTTTTGAAGGAATTAGATGCCAAAAAACGTACGGAATATATAATAATAATAAAGATTAGACGAACAATACTGTGAATGCTTTTACAAGCATTCACACTAACTAGAAAGTGCATTTTCTGAAGAAACTGCAGTGTGAATGCTTGAATCTGAATGTATGCATTGAAATAAATTAATTGCTGAATTTTGACTTAAAAATTTTGAATGAGATGAAAAATACAGAAATTTTCGCCTGAAAACAAAAGTGCTGAACTGCTAAAAGCTAAAATCCACAGAGAAGAAGTTGGAAAATAGTTGAAAATGTTTTAATTGTAAATTAGAAAAACCTAAGAAATGAGAAAAGAAAATTTAGAGTCAGGAAACAACTGAATGAATATTAAAAGTTCATATTCTTTGAATCACTGAATGACTAAAATGTGATCCCTCCACTTGGATCCACACAGTTTACAAGGTTTACATCTCTGAGCTCTGAAAGACACACTGTTGGAAAGAGAAGAACGATGGCGACGTTTTGAGGGTAAAATGATGGCTGTAGAGCAAACACTGTGGACACAGCAGCAGTTGAAAGAGAAGTGTTTAAGATTAATCTTGGCACAGTGAGAGACAGAGCTCGTTAGGCAGGCAGGTGTGAGCCTGGTTGCTATAGTGACTGCACCCAATGGCTCCATACACACGCACACAGACATGCACCTCACTTTTGCTGCTTAAAATGAACAGAAAAGTCAGGTCGAAACAAATCGTTCCCAAATGAAAAGTACAGGTCGTATTGACATAATTCTTTCACCGTGAGCGGCAGCAATGTCCAGTCTACCTAATTCTCAGTTTTCATGCCTGTGGAGTTTATTATATGGACGTGGTTACAGTGTAAAGACAGCCTGTACTTCTGGTTTTCAAACGAACCTTCTGAGCCATTTTAACATTAGAGTCTATGGAGGAGTTGGAGGGAGGAGGCTGTGCATTGGTGACATTTATGACAGAACCATAACACCTAGTACAATAGTAAACACACTGGATGAAAGAGGACAGCGATGGCTACGTTTTGAGGGTAAAATCATCCCTGTAGATCAAACGCTGCGGACACAGCAGCAGTTTTAAAAAATATTTTAAGATTAATTTTTTCGCTCCTCTCACTCTGGGAGTTGAGCTGTCTCACTCTAGCCCCAACATTCCGTCCCATACACACCCATTATAAACTCTGAAAGGGCTGAAAAATCATCATGAAACTTAAACTGGAACTGAAGAAAAAGTATAATAGATATTGAAAAGATAAATACAAGTTGAATAGTTGAATGTCTTGTCTTCGTTTTAAAGTTTGAATGGTGGATCTACATCAACGTATGTGGAAGTAGATACAGTTTAAAGAGGAGTAAGTTGAAGGAGAATTTGAAGGGTCTCCCCATTGAAATACATGGGAAATTTTTGTTGAAAAAAGTTGAATAATTTTAAAAATATAAATGTTATAAATGAGAAAAATACAAGCAGTCATGTCCAAAAGAAGAGGAATCTAATGGTGTTTGAATGGTTTTTCTAAGTTGAACGGTTTTGAAGGAGATAGAGTACAAAAAACGTACGGAATATATAAAAATAATAATAAAATAGAAGAATAAAGATTAGAAGAACAATACTGTGAATGCTTTTACAAGCATTCACACTAATAAAGATTACAACAACAATACTGTGAATGCTTTTACAAGCATTCACACTAATAAAGATTAGAAGAACAATACTGTGAATGCTTTTACAAGCATTCACACTAATAATAATAATAAAGATTACAACAACAATACTGTGAATGCTTTTACAAGCATTCACACTAACTAGAAAGTGCATTTTCTGAAGAAACTGCAGTGTGAATGCTTGAATCTGAATGTATGCACTGAAATGAATGAATTGCTGAATTTTAAGTTAAAAATGTTGAATGAGATGAAAACTACAGAAATTTTCACCTGAAAACAAAAGTGCTGAACTGCTAAAAGCTGACAAGCACAGAGAAGAAGTTGGAAAATAGCTGAAAATGTTATAAATGTAAATTAGAAAAAGATGAGTAATGAGAAAAGAAAATTTAGAGTCAGAAAACATCTGAATGAATATTAAAAGTTCAAATTCTTTGAATCACTGAATGACTAAAATGTGATCCCTCCACTTGGATCCAAACAGTTTAAAAACTTTACATCTCTGAGCTTTGAAAGACACGGTGTTGGAAAGAGAAGAACGATGGCGACGTTTTGAGGGTAAAATGATGGCTGTAGAGCAAACACTGTGGACACAGCAGCAGTTGAAAGAGAAGTGTTTAAGATGAATCTTGGCACAGTGAGAGAGAGAGCTCGTTAAGCAGGCAGGTGTGAGCCTGGTTGCTATAGTGACTGCACCCAATGGCTCCATACACACGCACAGACATGCACCTCACTTTAGCTGCTTAAAATGAACAGAAAAGTCAGGTCGAAACAAATCGCTCCCAAATGAAAAGTACAGGTCCCATTGACAAAATTCTTTCACCGTGAGCGACAGCAATGTCCAGTCTACCTAATTCTCAGTTTTCATGCTTGTGGAGTTTATTATATGGACGTGGTGACAGTGTAAAGACAGCCTGTACTTCTGGTTTTCAAACGAACCTTCTGAGCCATTTTAACATTAGAGTCTATGGAGGAGTTGGAGGGAGGAGGCTGTGCATTGGTGACATTTATGAAAGAACCATAACACCTAGTACAATAGTAAACACATTGGATGAAAGAGGACAGCGATGGCTACGTTTTGAGGGTAAAATCAGACCTGTAGAGCAAACGCTGCGGACACAGCAGCAGTTTTAAAAAATATTTTAAGATGAATTTTTTTGCTCCTCTCACTCTAGCAGTTCAGCTGTCTCACTCTAGCCCCAACATTCCGTCCCATACACACCCATTAGTGGCATTTGATTAGAACATTTATTCAACATATTACATGTATGGTTTCAGTTAGGTTATTGCACACATGAAGAGTTGGCCTCTGTCCTTATAGACAGAGTGAATGCTGAGGTCGAGGCACACACGCACACACACAAGCAGTAGTTAAACTCATGTGTAGGGGAGAGTTCAAATATTTAAATAACAATCTGCAAAGCCTTGTAGCTGTTTGATTATGCTTGCAGGAGAGACTGTTTGTTCCAGGGGATAAGCAGAGTTAGAAGATTACTGGGAAGGATCTGGCCTCGGGAAGAAGACGATGTTCTTTTAATGTGTTAAAAGTTGTCAACATTGATTGTATTGTACTTACTTTACGCATGAGGGGGCATTCTAATACCCTGATTTTCATAAAAACTATTGTTGTGTGGTTTTCGGTGAGAGATCTGGTGCTGTTTGTGTACAGTGTCCCATCTCCCACACGTGTGTTCATTAAAATCATCGTTTGACTTGACGCGGCTGGACCAGTGTTGTTATTCTGGTTTTCCTCTTGTATCCATCCCCAATATTTTGAACCCGTAACACAACTATGAGCAATTCATGTACAAATGAAACCTCTACAGGGGGTACATCCATGCCCAGATAAGTTTATGATGACCCATAAGTAAGGCTTGCTGAATAGAAACTAAAGTGTGCGTTGATGATAGTTGATATGTTTCGAAATGGTTAGAAGTTTTCCCTTCTAACAAAGGAGGAGAAGCTTTTTGCAGATAACTAGTGGGATGCAGAGACTATTCAAGTCGCATCAAACAGGTGGGAGAGAAAAACACAGCTTGTTCAAGGAAACACATTGCCAGAAGCACAGTGGGTACATCTGGAGGGGAACCTGTGGTCATAAGAGGTGGCACTCAGTGTTTTGAGGGTCAAAAGCTTCGTTCGGCGTGACTGTCTGGACTGATATATTGTAGGAAATGACTTAGAGGACAGAGGGGTAATTGCAAACACGCGTACACACATAGATAATTAGAATAATTCTCTAGGTCAGAGTCCCAAATATGATATTCTAAACAAACGTTGAATCACTAAAAGAACAATGGATAATAACATTAGATTATCAAAGCTAGGCAGAGAGGTGTTTCGCTTTTCTGTCTCTTACAATAGAAAAGAGCAGACATCAGATGAGGTCATGGAGATACAAGGATCCTTCGCAGCAGACACCGAGACTGCCAAGACAGCAATTGGGGTCAAGGGTCATGTCGTTTGGGGTCCTGCTAGTCACCTCAAGAGGATCCCAGAACCATAGCAATAACCACGAAGGGGGTTGGCGGAGATCCAGAAGCACCAGAGCAACAGAGACTGCGAACCACCTGTGTCCCTCAGTATTGTTACAGGCTGGTCGTCAACAGTATCATCTGTTAAAGAAACACAAGCCTGTGTGATAAAAGGTTTGAAACAAGGACCTATTTCACCCTGAGATGTTTGGGTTCTGGGAGACCACACATTTTTAATCAAACCCACGCTCTTGGGTTGCAGCGGTGTAGTCCTGTTTTTTAGTGCAACGCAATCAGCAGTGACATGACCTTTTTTTATGGCAATAGAAGCATTCCCGTACCTCACGGGAAAGAAATGATTGCTTAACTGTGGCTTCAGGCTGACCAAGATCAGGCTTTGGTGAGCGTGTGATCACAACTTTATCTGAATGAGGGGATGATGCAAACACATTTTTATGGGTTAAAATGAACTCATCATTTTGACAGTTGGGGGAGTTGCTATAGCAAGAACCTCCTCCTTTAAAAGTGGGACACCTAGCTCAACAGAAGGAATGTCATCATCACAAACATCAGAACCCATCAGGATTTTCAACTTACCTCAACCTGTGTTGAGTTTGCACATTAGACCTCTTGTGATTCCTGAACTTTTGTCGGTAGGCCTCAGGTATAAGGTCATAAGCACAAAAGATGGACTCTTTCAGTAGATGATATCTCATACTATCTTAGATGGAGAGAGATGACACAACCTCCTGAGCTTTGCCCACTAACTTGTAGCACTAGCAGTAGCACAGCCCACATTTCTTTTGGCCATTCTAGTGCTGTTGCAATCCTTTCAAAAGCATTAAAGTAGGAATCAACTTCTGTCTCTCTAAATGTTGCTATTTTTGCTTACATCAAAACTACAGGTGTTGCCAGATAAATGTGAAGGATCTGAATTAACCCGTGAGCTGGGTAAAGACTGACTTCGTGAAAGCCTCATAGCTTCCACCTCTAGCTGTTTTAACTTTACCTTCTTCTCAGCTTCAATCTCCAGCTGACGTGTCTGAAGTTTGAGGTTGAACTCGGCTTTACGTGCTGTCTCCCTTTCCTGCACTTTCAGCCGAAGGCGAGCTAGACGCACCCTAAGTCTAGCATGTCATTTAGACCTACTGAAGTCTGGGGACACAGGATTGAAACAAGGTAGAGTGGGAGGCTCCTTAGGTTCCACCAAGACTTTTGGGGGAGTTGCTATAGCAAGAACCTCCTCCTTTAAAGGTGGGACACCTAGCTCAACAGAAGGAATGTCATCATCACAAACATCAGAACCCATCAGGATTTTCAACTTACCTAATCGTTGTAAGATATAACTCTTAATTGCTTTTTTCACACTATATTTCTTTACTGGAATATGAAAGTGTGCCGCAATACTCACCAAGTCATCTTTACAACTGATAGGTTTGTAGCTTAAACCTATTCGCTGGAACGTTGAAGACAATTTAATTACACAGCGAAGCAAGACACGAGTAGGCAAAGTTCTTTATGTTTCATGTCTGTGAAGGTTCTCAGTCATCCAGGTCATCGTAGTCAAAGGAGTTTGCAAAGAAAAAGCGTCTGGACTTCTTTAAGTTGCTTGAAGACGTTTCACCTCTCATCCGAGAAGCTTCTTCAGTTCTAAGGTCAAATGGCCGAGAGTCCCAGATTTTAAACCCAGTGGGAGTATCCCCCCAAGGAGGGACAAAGGACCCCCTGGTGATCCTCTAATCACATGCGCCCAGGTGTGAAAGCGGGTGTGGGACCTAATCAGCCAGGGTTTCGGGTGAGCCCATTGTGAAACCTGGCCCCACCTTGTCATGTGAATTCCTGAGGTCAGATGGCCCAGGATGTGAGTGGGCATTAAGGCGTCTGGGGAGGGAACTCAAAACTGGATTATAGATGGCAGACAGATGGTGTCGTAAACCACCGCCTCTGTTCAAAGATGGTCGCTCACAGTGGACATAGATGGCCTCTTTCACTCCTCTTTCAAACCATCTGTCCTCTCTGTCCAAAATGTGAACATTGGCATCCTCGATAAAGGACACTCTTTCGAGGATGCCACCTCGAAAGAGTGACCATCTTTGGCTTCTCGGATGAGAGGTGAAACGTCTTCAAGCAACTTAAAGAAGTCCAGACGCTTTTTCTTTGCAAACTCCTTTGACTTCTTTATGTTTCCGTGCACGGGAGAGAACCGGACAGACGCCGTTCCTTCGCTTGACCCCAGTTGCTCTCGTCCGCTCCCCCGAACACTGCTCTTTTATTGAGGTTACATGAATATGCATAGGGTCATTAACATATGACGTCTACATACACACAAAGAGTACCTTGCCTGTGCGTTGTGTAAGTGTGTGTGTGTGTGTGGGGGGGGGCAGAGTGTGACCCCATAAATGACTTCCCTAAACCTGCTGGTCTGGAAGTCCAGCAGTTCATCTAAACAAAAGGCACCTAGACTAAAACAGATATAGATACGTTTATCCTACCATAAAACAATAAGAGAAGGCATGCCCTCTCCCATGCTCCCAAGATGTGGGTGTGAATGCCAGAACACTCTGGAATGCACACAACGTGTCTCTGCAGACTACTAAGGATTAAACCCTACAACTAATTATAAAACTCTAAGCATATATGAGTAGATATTTCTAAGCATAAATGACAATCAACAATACAAATCTAACAACAACATAAGTCAAACTTCTTAGAACTTGGAGCATGAATGAAATCTTGTTAGTTTAAATCTTAAATACAAGGCTGTAACATTGTACCAAACATCAGAGTTGTCTATAGCTCTGGAAAATAGATCCCGGACGAGCCCCCACTTGTGTTACGGTTCCTCAAGGGCAGGAGGGGGTAACACAACAACTCCAGAAACTCAGTACAAGTGTTATACCCTGTGACAAGTTTAATGGCAGCTTTCTCACAAAAACAATGACCCAGAAAAATGTGGAGGAGAAAGGGACAGTTAAGTTGTGCCAAAAAAACAACAAAAAAAAACCACACACCAAAAAGACAAAACCAAAACTTAGCTCTTACCCTTGAAAAACAAGGAGGGAAAAAAAAAGTCCTAATCCTCAACTCAAAACAAGCTCAAAAATTACATGGGGGGCACCAACCTACTTACCCTAATCTTTGTAACAGAAAAGATTCTACATGAGTAAGTGTATGGGGTCCCCCAGACTTACCCAGTCCTCTTTACTCCCACCAAAAACTTCTAACAAAAGAAATGCACCAGCGGAGCTCAACACATGTGCAAAACAATTCAAACCAAGGAAGAGAGATGCTTCCAGCCACAGGTGAGTTTCCTTATCAGGGTGTGCACTCCCGGTTTGTCCAATCAAAGCCTCCTTCCTCTAATTAGCTGGAGATCCCCAAATTGACACCAGCCTCCAGTCTGTGTACCTGGAGAAATCGTGAGCAAAGGGAGAGGGAAAGAAAACATGCAGCCTGCAGACATGTAACAGCCATGTACTATACACAAGTTCCACAGACCACTGTGCTGTTACCTTGTACATGTCAGACTTTCAGGACATCTTCAGGTCATGCAATCTACAGGAATACTCCGATGACTCTGCAGTCGCTGGATGTATTAGTAATAGGCATGAGAAGTAGAGAGCACTAGTGGATAATTTTATGAAGTGGGCAAGGAGAAACCATCTGCTTCTGAATGTGAATAAGACGAGAGAGATGATAATTGAAAAAGACAGTTACACGTCAGGGTAATACCCTTGGACAGGATGTTGATGTGATGGAGATGTAAAAGGAAAATTTTAAGCTTAACCTTGAGAGTAGAGAGGGTGGCTGTTTCCTGAATCCAAACTGAGTGCATAAATAAAACATATAACCAAATAAGAGCACCTCCAACGCAAATATAGTGCCAGAGCTCAGCAACAGTTGCCTCAACTGGCTGTTGGGCAGAGACACACTAGTGACCTTCTGGAGGTAATTTTGTTGGGCTCTGGCAGCTCTCATCCTCTTCTTACTCGAACAAAGAACTTGACACCAGGCAGAAAGATGTCAACTGTTACTATGAAAAGTGTCATAGTAACAGTTGATGAGACGTCACACAGTGCTGATTAATACGTTAATTTGAACATAAAATAACCCAATGACAACAAACCGACATGAAGGTAGTTACAGTTTGCATTAACAATGGAACAGCAGAAAACAATAACATTATCTCCAACGCCTGTTTATAGAACCACAAGTTGAACAAAACATACAATCAGAAAAAGCAAATGTTAAGCAGTTCAAATATCTTCAACACAAAGTTATTTCCATGATTTTTAAAAATTATTTTTTCTCCAGAGTTTTCAGCTCCGGGTCCACTCTTGTCTACTGTAGATGACTTTATTCATGCAGTTTGTTTTTGAGGACATGGGTAGCATATTTCCATCCAATCCAATTATTGTACCCATTATTGACTTTCTAAAATTCAAATGTTTATCAAAAGTTGTTAGGATAGCTCAAAGTAGATCAAGCCAAACACGCCTGCACACCCATTTGCCACATTTCTCAGGTCCTGCAGCAAAGTGCATCCTCCAATGATGACACCAATCGATATGCTTAAAAAAAACAGAAAGACAGAGTACACACATAAATAAGTATATTATTTTCACATTTTTTCATTTATATTTCCAATTTAGTTTTGTAAGTATGAGGCTGGCAATTGTCTATATTTTCATTCTTTTCAGTAAACCCGATGAGAATCCCAGAATCTAGATATTGTAGTAGATTACTTAGATTTACTGCATATTTAAACATCCATAATTTGTTTGTACTTCTCTGTTATTGTACTGTGGTTTATGGAGAAATATCAGAATCAGAATATTTAGGATACCTACAGTAATACTAAGGAAATTATGTAGTTACAGCTGCTCTAAGACAATAAGAACAGAAACAGACTAAACTAAATTAAATAATACAATATATTACACTTACAAAATATAAGAAATAGCTCTAATATATACAAATAGATCAATATAAATATCCAGAATATTACAGATTTTAATATATATGATTGACATTGTACTCTAAACCTTTTTACTGTATTTTGATATTTTCACTGTAGATGATGTGCAAATTTTAAGGGTGTAACTATTTCACTGTCTACTGTCCATTAGATGGAGTAGTTATACAGGGAAATGGCCACAGGCAGGAATAATTCCTGGTGTCATTTAGTGGTGCATTTGGGGTATCTCAGACTGAAAAAAAGGGATTGGCCATCTCTTGGATTTATGTAAGCATCTTGCGTCTATTCAACACAATTGCCTCATGCTTTAAAGTTAAGTGTAACTAAATAGTTTAGAAACTATGTGATATGCAGAGAGGGTATATTAAATTGTTCATATGATGTTCGAATGAAGTAAGTCAATAATATAGCAATGTTATATCTCGTGACACCGCATGTGATTTCATCTTGCACGCTTTGGATCATGGTTTGAGGAAGGCATTCATCTCAGTCAAGTCGAGCAACCGTCTCTGTTATATTCTGGTCTCATTCATGACAGACTCCAGAATATCTATTTCCTACCCAACGGGGTAGTAAGGTTTATTAACAAGTCATGCGACTCAGATTGGCCCTCTGCCATGTGCAACAATATCATACAGCCTAACAATCTGGCCCAACACGCCTTACTTGTGTCACACTCTAAAACGTCCGTGCAGCAACACAATCCATTGTGGAACAAATCATCTTGCAAACAATAATTCACATTATTACATCCCTTCTCTTTTTTTTTGTTGTTTTGGAAAAAAACGGAAGTCCTTTTTTGTTTTGATTTGTCCTTCTTCTTACTGAGGGAGAAAACAATATGAAACACTCAAAGAATACAAAAGCATTCCACTATTCAAACGTACATGTCTGCGAACTGTAGTGAACATCAATTTCCACAGACTACACAACTCTTCCCCTCAAACAATACAAGCTGTCAAGTCCTCATTATGTAACATAGTCCTTGTACCGAAGTGGTGGAACCACTTTGCGGCCTGACCTTGTCCTGACACCACCCAAAACCTTGTCAGTCTTGATCTGCTGCTCATGAGTTTCTGACTGAGCTGTCACTGAGCTGCTCAGTGCCCCAGTGTCTGTCATGGCATTTTCGTGATCTATCACGCCTGCATGTCTCAGGTGCCTCCGATTCCTCCTCAGGACACTTCCAGAGTCCAACTGCACCTCATAGGACCTCGGGTCAACAGTCCCAAACACCACTCCCCTGCTCCAAGTGGAATGGTGGTCAAAAGGCTGAACTCTGACACTGTCCCCTAGCTTCAAAGAGTCCATGTCTCTTGCTGATCGGTCATAGCACACTTTTTGGCGCTTCTGTTTCATCTCCAACTCAGGGCTGGAATGACTTTTGGCCTTAGCAGACTCGTCCTGGTTGGCAAAAGCGTCTGTGTCCTCCTGCTGAGCAGCCTCTGAGCTGGGCTGGTCTCCAGGCCTTGTGATGGTGTGTTGTGATGGTCCAGAATCGCAAGATACGGGTCCTGCCCCGCCATTTTTGCCTTGAGCAGCAGCCTCTTTGCCATCTTCACTGCCAATTCAGCCTTCCCATTACTCTGAGGGTAACCTGGTGAAGATGTTTTGGGCTGGAAATCCCACAGTCGACTAAATCTCACAAACTCACCGGACGTATACTGTGGTCCATTATCTGAAACAACAATGTCCGGGATGCCCTGTCTGGCAAAGTGAGCCTTTAACTTTCTAATCACTGTGGTGGACTTAGTGTCCGGGAGATTTCCCAGAAGTATGGTCTGATGTCACTGTCAGTGTCTCTTTTGTCAGTCGGCCAACCTCTGTGCATTGTATCAATGAGGATCTGTAGTGCTTTGTCCTCTTGTGTAGCAGTCCTTATGCTGTTTAGTCTGTCAGGTAAGATGGGTGCATGAGTGACCATGTTAATGCTCTCTATTTCCTCCTCTATGGAACCCTGTGGTGAGCACTCTGGAAGATATGCCCTACTCAACGTGTCTGCTTATAACATGTCTTTGCCTGGCACATACACCACATCTAAGTCATATTTCTGAATGCGCATAAGCATCCTTTGCAACCGTTTGTGTGTCTGCCTCTGTAACCCAGAGAACGTCCTCATACTCATCACTCTCACATGCTGTCACGTTGTGTACATTCGTCCTTCTTTTCTGCTCTGAATGTGCCGTGCATTTAACTGCAAAGTGGTTTTCTCTGCCACACTTTTTACATTTCTTCCTGTATGCTGGACATTTTTCTTTCTTTTTTTCATGTGTTCTGCCACAAAACTTACAGTCCACTGCGTCGCCGATCCGTTTCTGGCGCGCAGCTCCACGCACAGCATGCACCTCCTCCACTGCAGCTCCCGAAATGGTTTTGCTGTTTTCCCGCAACAGCTCCGCGGCTCTGCAGTGTGGTGCATGCATCCAGCGTCATGTTTTTCTCACGCAGCAGTCTTTCCCTCAAACTCGGGTTGTTAAGTCCACATACATTCCTGTCACGAATCAGTGAGTCCCTTATTACTCCGAAATTGCACGTTTTGGTCAGCAGCTTTAACTCCATCACATAGCTGTCGATTGTCTCACTGGCGCCTTGGTTTCTCGTGAAGAACTGATAACCCTCCACAGTTTCATTAACTACAGGATTGCAGTGATTGTCAAACTTCTCAATAATGTCCTTAACTGTTGTAGAAATGTTTAGCTTATTTTAGAGTTTAGACATGTAGGAATGTTTAGTTTGTTTTACAGTTTAAAAGAAATGTGTTAAGATAGAATGTAGAATTATGGTAGAGACACTGACACTGCTCTGGATATAAATAAAGGCCTGACTATGTCATGACTAGGGATGGGTATCGTTTAGGTTTTATCCGATACCGGTGCCAAACCGGTACTTTTGAAACGGCGCCGGTGCTTAAACGGTGCTCAAACCGGTGCTTAAAGAATGGAGAACACAACATTGGTCAAAAAACCTCTCATGTTCAGCTGTTATTTTTGTAAAAAGATAACAATGTTAACCTTTTCTGCAGCTATAGGGCATATATGGTATCACTCTTGGCTGGAAGCAGTGCTTAAACAATGGAAAAAACAGAAACTTTGTCCAAAAACCTCTCATGTTTAGCTGTTTTTTTGTAAAAAGATAACAATGTTAGCCTTTTCTGCAGCTATAGGGCATATATGGTCTCACTCTTGGCTGGAAGCAGTGCTTAAACAATGGAAAAAACACAAACTTTGTCCAAAAACCTCTCATATTTAACTGTTTTCCACTTTTTCTTTGGTCATTTTAGCCTTTTTGGCCAGGGTGAAGGGAGTATCTGCCATCAAACAAGAAGACAGCCGCATGTAACTACGACGGTGTTTGCTAGTTCACCTTACATGCATTAATGTAATAATGTGGTTAGCGTACTCAACGTTAATTACACACGAACAACATGAAGCTACTCACGCAGAGGAGAACGGCTGCTGCTGCCATCATCATCCTCATCATTTCTGCTACGCTGACAGGGCTAGGGGCCAGGACTCTACTCTTCGGGTTTTTGGGGGATGTTGCTAACTCCGGGTCCGATAACAGGCACCACACCTGCAGTAGATGTGCACGGTGTGAGGTCTCGCAGCAAGCTACCAAACACGGCGCATTTCTCGGCTTTAAAAAAAACGCTATGCGTCGCCAGGTGTTTCATCAGATTTGAGGTGTTACCTCCTTTGACAGTATCACAGTATCAGCTTAAAGCACTTGTTGCAGGCTGCTGAGTTTGCATCTTTTGCTGTGAAGTACAGCCAGACTTTTGATCGCTTCGCCTTGGGCATTTTTAATCTGTAGCTCTGCTCTAAAAGAACGTACGTACCTGGCCCCGCCTACTATCCTCGGAAACGTAAAATGATTGGCTAGAATTGGCTCAGGAAAAAAAAAGCACCGAAATAAAGCACCGAAATGTGCGCTGCTTTTCGGTCTGGTTACTACCGTTTATGTCAGAACCGGACACCGGTACCCATCCCTAGTCATGAACTTAGGAGTAGATCTTAGGAGACCCTCCCCAGTTGAACTGTGAAAGTAAGACAAAGAGGAGTTAATGCTGAGTGGAAATTCCTCAGAGGATACCTGTGTGGGGGTCTCAACATTGTAATTTGATAACTGTGGTCTGGAAGGGAGATGGTTTTTATGGCCCCTAGGAAGAGACACACACCCACAGTGTTTTAACTGTTACACTCACACATCCACATGCACACTCACTCACGTGCACTCACATAGACACGCGGGTACGCGCACACACAGGCACTCGTGCTCGTGCATACACACACAGACATACAGAGTTTCCAGCACACCATGGGGGATTTATGATGGGGTCGCCTCTATAAAGCTGGCTGTGACTAACAAAGGGGTGAAGATCTTTACAGAGGGACACCGGCCTCGTCTTCCCTTCTAGGAGTGCATGCTTAAATGAAGATGAATAAAGATGAATAAAGATTTTGTAAAAATGACTACTGGGTCCAGTGCCATCTCTGGAGGTCCGAGGAATAAAAAAGAACCGGGGTAAAACTGATTTCCCAACACTGTCCACTGATCTCTCGCCGTGTCGCCCATTAGCGTGTCTAGCAGCTCCCTGCCACTCTCACCAACGAGATAACTGAACAGGCTTACTTTTTTCTGTTCGCAGTCTGAGTCCATGGTCAGCTCCACATAGAGCATAAACTCGTCCCTCCAGGTCTTCCATGTCCGCGACACGTTACTGGAGTCCAATACCAGCGTTGGCGGCGCTTTAAGGCCCTCCATGCCTCGCGGCGGTGCTAACTCGATTAGCCGCTAGCTGCTCACTGCTCTGACAGGTGTCTCCCGGGGGTCCACTCCGGCCGTGCAGCTTACTCCGCTGTCCGCTCCGCTGCCATCATGTTATATTCTGGTCTCATTCACAACAGACTCCAGAATATCTATTTCCTACCCAACGGGGTAGTAAGGTTTATTAACAAGTCATGCGACTCAGATTGGCCCTCTGCCATGTACAACAATAACATACAGCCTAACAATCTGGCCCAATACTCCTTACTTGTGTCACACTCTAAAACGTCCGTGCAGCAACACAATCCATTGTGGAACAAATCATCTTGCAAACAATAATTCACATTATTACAGTCTCTACTTTTTTCGATATACCGAGAAAAGGACACTGGGCTGTTGTTACATTTACAACAGTCTAACTTGTAATTTGCAGAAAAAAAAATCATGTTTCTATGGTGAACGTAATTAAATCATGTAGGATCTGTGAGAAATTCAACAACTTAATTTGTTCTTGTTGAGATGACATGATACAATCTAGTAAGAGTGATTAGTTGCTGGACTCATTTGCAAGCTCACATGAGATTTGAAACTGCAGGAAAATCAGTGGAGTTATAAGAGGCAGACAACTACACACACACCATGTGTATGCTATCGCTATTTATTGTGGTTTAACCTGTCAAGGACAAAAACGTACCGAAATCGTAGCTTTCCTACTTTTGTTAAGCCTCGATTGGTGGCATGGTGGATAGTGCTGTTGCCTCAAAGCAAGAAAATCCTCTGTTCAAATCCACAATCTGGTTAGTTTGCAGTGGGTTCCCTTTGGGTATTCTGGTTTCCTCCCACAGTTAAAAGTCATGCAGTTAGAATTAGGTTTATTGGTGGTCCCAAATTGCCCATGAACGTGAGTGCAAATGGTTGTTTGTCTCTATGTGATTGTGAAGAGATTTTTTAGGATTTGGGGATTTTTATTATGTTATGCTTAAAAGTACGTTTCATTATCTAAATGTGTTTGCTCTTTTCAGTATTCAGCTTAAACTCTGCAACTCTGTGCAGACTCCTAAATGGGGAAGTTACACAGGAAGCCTGCAGTTCTATTTTCTCTCTTCCTGTATGTGCTCTCTGAATAAAGACTCTTTCTTTTTATTGCACAGTGCGAGTCTCCCTGAGTCTCGACCGTGTACACGTTAAACCTGTCCAAGCGTTTTTATTCCGACCTGAGTTGCAATACAGGAAAACTCCTGACATTTCTTGGTCCTTCGAGCCGGATGAGACACAGCATTTTTGTGTGACCCCACAGGAAAACCTCATCGAGCCCTGACGTCGTGAGAAGCCCGCGCTGAAGTCTGTCGACAGCTCCTGTCTAGGTACAGGATAGAGTCCAGAGACGTGAATTCGGGTTCTGGCCGGCGTTCTTATAAGTGGTCCACGGCGGTGGGGGTCAATGAGGTAGACCTGAGAGACCGGCAGCAACCAGGTGAATATTAACACTCTGAGACACCTCGCGTAAAATAAAATAGAGCTCATCTGGGACTGGTAGCTCCCCCATAGTGGGTAAAGTAGGCTCGCCCAGAGGGGCTGGTAGCGTTTTAAAATAAAGATAGAGCTGGTCAGGGACTGGTAGCTCCCCCGTAGTGGGTAAAGGTAGCGCACGTGAGTAGACACACGGTGTCCGTGTTTTGTTTTTGTATTGTTTTATTTTTGTTGGTGGAATAAGTTGATTTTACAGCACAATAAGGAGGCTGAACTATTCCACTGTTTTGTTTGCTGTTGGCCACCCAAGTACTGGTGAAAAGAGAGAAACAGGTCGTGTTGACACCGCTTTCAAGAATAGCTTGAGAGTAGAAGGCCGTGTCAACTACCTCTCTCGATTCTCGTGCCAGAGAAGGTGCCGCAGTTGTGTAGTTGTAAAGTGTTAAAATTAAAAGGATTAAAATGGGTAATGAAGCTTCAAAACTCACTGCTGACGAGCAGTGGTTAGAAAAGAAATGTCCAGGTGCAGGACAAATTAGTGCATATAGATGGAGAAATCCAAAGAAAACTAAATGTCCCACATGGGAGGGAAAATGCATTAACTAAATTATAAGAAACCCTCCAAGCAGAAATAAATACTGAAAAGGAAGCTAAAAAGAAATCAAAGCATACACAAGAGTTGTAATATTTTAAAGCATGGAAAGAAGAATGAAGTGGAATAAACAAAAGGTTAAATTAAGGTTAACTTAAATTAAAGCAGAGCTTATCTAGTGATAAGCATGATAATAGGAGATAATAGGAAGGTTAACAACCTGTAAACTGGTATTAACAATGAAACAAAATTGGGAAGACAACCAAGATGAATGAATAGAATGCGTGAAACCAGATAATTCACACAAAATATATCAAATAAAAAAGAGAGCTGCATAAGGCATATTAAGGCTGTGTCATTGTTCAGCCAGGGAAAATGTCTCCAGGTTGGGAAGGTGTGAAGCTGCAGATTCACACAGACCCGTGATGGATACATAATAAAATATAAACTAATATACTATTGTATATTAGTAGTAAAGTAGTGAAGTAGTGTATATACTATTGCTGTTATAAAAAAGGAAAAACAATACAATGATTACATTAATAATGACATAAGAAGAGGCACCTCAGTCAGTTATGATGTGAGGTGGAAGATTGTTAAAAGTAGTCTAAATCAAGCTTAAGGTTTGCTCAAACTCAGTACAATGATATATGAAGAAAATAAGGAAATAACTACACTAATCAGGTGCATAGAGACACTTGACCTGCTTGTAAACCTGTCATCTTAGATGAGACTTTGTTAAGATGAAGACCTATACTAACAACTAATGAGCCAAACCCTGTATACAACAGCTACAAGATTGAGAAGCTGAATTAATATGTGGACACTACCAAGCTAATGAGGAGCGGTGACGCGCATGGAGATGCTGGTTTTGCTCACTACAATTGTATAAATAGAGTTTGAATTCAGTACTGTGGATGTACAGTGAGTGACCTCTATAGATCTGGAAAAGCATGTCTGAAATACTCGTATGAAAGCATATTTTGAGTGATTGGGTGTGATTTGTACAAAAATAATAAAACATAAGTAATAATAGCACCACAAAGGTTCATAGTAGAGTGAGTGAACAAGTGGAAGTTTGAGAGAAAAGGCAGTGTGTGTGATGATTCCTGATGTCTGAAAGAGCTCAATTTAAAAGTGTGTGTGAAATAAAGGTGTATCGTTTTTAGATCAAGAATTAGTAGAATTAAAGAGGTTTTATAGACTATGAATACAAAGAGAAACAAAAGAGTTCGATTAGTCTGCAGAAACAGGAAATGTGTGCCTGTCGGTGACAGGAAACCGTGTGTGTCTGAGGAGATAATTTGAACTTAGAACTCAGTGATATGATGCATGAATTAAACCTTATGGCAATACACACTTGCAATGAAGAAAGCAGCTTACACTCAATTAATATGAACGCAAAGCCTTGATGCCATAGGCAATTTGTTTTTGTTTTTGTTTGTTTGTTTTGTAAGTTTGGAAAACAAATTTGTGATCATACTGTGGATCACAGTGACATATAATGATTAGGCACATGATTTAACAATGACGAGTTTTAGAGCTGTGAGCTATGAGCTATAAGCAATGCAAAGTTTTTCCTAACTTAAAAGTTTGAAATATGTAAGATGTATGAATTCTTTGAGAAATAGGAATTGCCTAAAATGCCTTAAGTCAAAATGTAGTGTTGCATCTACAAAGAAGAAAGCGGAAGAAGCATTCAGTAACTTGAAGCTGGTTTCAGTGATGTTCAGACGGTTCAGCGTCTAAGAATAGCCTAGGACAAAACTGTGTAGGCTATGCAGTAACCACAGCAGATAGAGTTGTAGAAGCGAAACCGTTGACATCCTCACACACGCAGGCCAAGATATAAATATATACACTGACAGACAGTATGTTTTTTCAGCTGTGCAACACTTTGATAGAGCTGGGCGATATAAGATTTTTTCATATCACGATATGTTTTTTTCATTTCAGGCGATAACGATATATATCACGATATAAGCCAAATAACTATATTTGTAAGATTTAAATGTGCCGTTGCTCACAAGTAAAATGTGAAATAATTAGCAGCTTGTTTTAATTAAAATATTTATTTCCCATAATAAGTTCAACAGGGTAGATGTACTTAAGGAACATGAGACTTCAGTTTCAGATAAAGGCAAATATTGTAAACTACACAAAAGGCAGCCGCTAAAGCGTTTAAGTTTCAAAATAGAACAAACAAAACAGACCACTAAATTGTCAATTCCACTTAGAAACAAAATTTTAATTCTAAAAATAAATCTTAGGTCGTTTTACAGAAGAACAGACAAAATTGACTAACTTTTGTCAATATCAAATAAACTGAGAACTAAAAGGAAATTCTCAGGCTACGTCCACACGTACACGGGTATTTTTGAAAACGGAGATTTTCCGTTTTCGTTTTAAAAAATAATCCCGTCCACACGTAAACGCAGAAATGAAGGAAAACGCTGCTAGGAACATGCCAAAGCAACAGGTGGCGATATATTCCTAACCGTGTAGAAATGTTGGCCAATCAGAAGTCTAGAAGCCTCGGTAGGAAATAGTAAACAAAGATGGGGCATAGAAACAGAACCGAGTCGTATGTGTGGAGGGACAGTAACTATGTGTGTATATGTAAGCATTTAAACACTGCAGAGAGTACAATTAACAGTAACAGTATTGTAGAAATTCATTTCACCGAAACAATAACGTGGCGCACAGTGTGACGTCAAAAAAGGCGCACACCTTTGACGCTGCGTTTTCTCCGTTTTTCTTGTCCACACGTAAATGCAAAAACGAAGTTTTCGAAAATATCCACCCTGGCAGGCGTTTTTAGAAATCTCCGTTTTCAGTGACTGAAAACGCCGTTTACGTGTGGACGAAAGGTGCAAACGCATAGAAAAATCTGCGTTTTCAAAAATACCCGGGTACGTGTGGACGTAGCATCAATCTCTCCTTGTTGTATAGCTTAGCTTTTCAAACACTTTTAACAGTTACTTTAGTCTGACAAAAGCCGAATGACGAATTAGCGCTTTCAGTCAGAGATTGAGCATGCACCGCTTTATTGTATATCCAGACTTGCTTTCGGCACAATTTACAGTGCGCGCTACTCTGTTTTTTGTCAGACTTGAAATAGCCGAAATACCTTCACACTACGGAACTTCTGTGGCCCTTCCGTTTGACAATCTCTCCAGCATTGGAACCATCATCTGTTTTTTCTTCGGTAACCTTCGCTCACGCTCTCGGTTGATTTTTCTGTAGTCGGCAAACTCATTTCCTTCATTACCTGGGCGGCCCGGCTGCAAAAACAAATACACATGTGCGCCTTGGCGCTTGTGCTGTACGTAACAAGTCATGTGACGTGACGCTGCGGCTGTGATTGGTTCGACTCTGCGCTACTTAATTTGGATTGGCTGTTCTTTTTTTTTTTTTTTTAAGAGGACAAGAGAGATGAGGTCTATCGCAATAGTTTAATTTTTCTATCGAGAAAAAGTTATTTCGCAATACATATCGTTATCGTTTTAACGCCCAGCTCTACACTTTGAGATCTTCTAAAGACACTATTAGAAGTAATTATATTGCCAAAACAGTTAGCATTTTGTAAATGTGCTGCACACCAGAAAGGCTGCTCAGAGGTCACTAAAGGCAATAACTTTGCAGACCAAAGCCGCAAAAGCAGCAGCACAACAAACTGTAGACACATTAATGTCTGACTCCTCAATGCAAATACCACTTGATGTGCTTATATACGAACAGAAAGCCGCACCAACTAGAGAACAAAAGAGGTGGTTAAAAGGTGGAGCACAGCCAGAAAATGATTTGATGACTTGTAATAGCAAACCAATACTACCAAAGTCCCTACACATATCAGCAGCATCATTGTCAACAGGAGGGGGGGTAAGAGTGGTAGATAATATTTCGGAAATTTGTCGGAACATGCATGATTTGCCAAAAACATAATGCACATAATGCACACCACCTCATCCTTTTCATACAATCCACATGAGTTTTATTGAGCTAAATGAATGCCAAGGCTCAGAATACGCTCTAGTGATCATAGACGTGATCTCAAAATGGCCAGAAATCTATCCAGTAAAAAAGCAGACGCCATCTCAGTAGCAAAATGTTTGTGCAACCATTTTATTTCAATATATGGCATCCCCACTCTGATAAGATCAGACAATGGGACACATATTGTTAATGAAGTAATCAGTAAGGTCTCTGAAGCACTAGGAAATAAATTAGAGACTGAGAAAATGCATGGAAGAAACAGGGAGACCATGGCCTGAGTGTATAGGCCTGGTAAAAATGTGGATGAGACTGACACAAAGTTCTCAGAAACTCACACCTTTTGAAATCATTCACGGTAGACTATTTCCACTAGCAATCACAAGTGAACCTATAGATAAACCTATAGATAAGTCAATAAGAGAAACTACACTAGCCGAATGGATGACTAAATTACTTGAAAATAAAGAGATTGTTCTAAACAACTCTCCAGTATCTTGCAGGTTGAAACCAGGTGATCGGATCCTGATCAAAGTACTCCAAAGGAAAAATTGGAGTTCACCAAGGTGGGAAGGTCCACCTACTGCCTGCAAAATAGCAGAAAGACCGTCCTGGATCCATCAAAGCCACTGCAAAAAAGTGAGTGACGACCTAACACGTCTAGACGCCGACACCCCTAACTCCTGTGTGGTGATCTATTGGTGGAGGGAGGGCTGATCGGGTATACCCCTCCTTCTTCTTCTTGCCAGTAGTCTACTCATCAGAGGTCACAGGTGTGTCTGGTCATCATGAAGACACTCGTCCTCCTAGTGGCTACTGTTGCACTCCTGGTGAGTTTATTAACACTCACCCGAAAGAAAAAAGATGAACAACACCACCTGCAGACAAGATGGACACATGACAACTCACATCTCCGTGACATGACACAAGACCACATTCATCCATGGATGAACAACGCATGGTATCGATATATACATGACAGCACACCCAGAAAAGACTGCTATGTTTGCTCCTATATGCCCCCAACGACACAGTACGCCACCTTGTACGCGAAGGCAATGGACATAATTCAAGCAAAGTGTGCCGCGAGCTACGCCAGCCTTGGGTATCAATTCTAGGGAATCGTGGTCAACCATGAGGAACCTCTCCAGATAGGACTGCGAAATGGCACTTGTGACGAATGGTTCTGGGTTGACCTGAAAGTGAAGCACAGAAGTAAGGCTAAATCATTCCCAGTCTTTCTTGGAAACAATGGGAATTTGAGCCACAGCCTATGCTACCGCCAAGAGAATGGATCCACGCCAATGGGAAACATCACCACCAACTGCAAAGCAGTACAGACACACGCTCCTGGAGGGCCCGTGAAGAGCAGCAACATCTCAAACGGCACCTTCTGGGTGCAAGGGATGGCCTGGGATATCTTTCCTGGGAATTGGACAGGTCAGTGCGCTCCCATTTTCATATCTGACCACACTTTCAAGATAACCATGGACGCCACGTCAACATCAACGTCAACAACAAGGAAAGGACGAAGCACCCCAGACCTCAAGCAGCATGATTCCATATGGGGTTCCGATGTCCCAGAGGAATTTAAACTTTGGACTGAAAGACAAAAGGTTCTGAATGCTTCATGTAAATTCAACGACGAATGGGATCAGGAGATTGATGCTCTGTGTATTGCAGTAATGCAACACAGGGTAGCATTGGACGAGAAAGGAGAATTCTCTTTAGCAACACATGTTGCACATACATTCCAGATAATATGCACTCACCGAACATGACTGGTGCTCTGAAAACACTCAGACAACTTCGGGATGCACAACAACGAGACTATGCCGCAAACACAGAAGACTGGCTTACGTGGCTTTTAAGCGGCTCTTGGAAGTCCCTGCTGATTAAAGGACTTGTTTTTGTTGGTGTTATAATACTGTTGTTGTGTCTTTACACTTCATGTGTCATACCTTGTTTGTCAATTCATGCTTGCATCACCCTGTCACAGGATGAAGAAGGACACTTGGATATAACATACTCACGAAACCCACTGTTTTATGATGTCTTGGTTAAATTGTTACCATAGACTGATACAATAAGCTATAAACTGTACATATACATATGTACAACAGGAGGGAATGTGAAGAGATTTTTTAGGATTTTGGGATTTTTATTATGTTATGCTTAAAATTATCATTATCTAAATGTGTTTGCTCTTTTCAGTATTCAGCTTAAACTCTGCAACTCTGTGCAGACTCCTAAATGGGGAAGTTACACTTTTTATTGCACAGTGCGAGTCTCCCTGAGTCTCGACCGTGTACATGTTAAACCTGTCCAAGCGTTTTTATTCCGACCTGAGTTGCAATACAGGAAAACTCCTGACAGTGATAGACTGGTAAGGGTGTACCCTGCCTCTTAACCTATCACTTTGGGGTTATTCCCCAGCCCCCCTGCAACCTCAATAAAGACAGGAGGATGGTACCATCCTCCTACCATCCTCCTACCAACTACCATCCTCCTGTCTTTATTGAGGTTGCAGGGGGGCTCCATTCAATTTTTATGTTAACCAGACTCTAGACTTTGGTGAACATTATGTAATATGAAGACAACATGTAGTATTTAAAATTGTGAAGGATTAAAATATTCCAAGAGCTCAACTTACTTCATCTAAACATGTTTCAATCATGAACATCAACTCAAAATGCACAGGTTTATTGAATATGAATAAGTTGTGTTGATTTAGCTAACTTGTTCAAGTTTCTGCCAAAGCAACACAATTGTGTGCAACCAATGTCCACTATTGAATTACATAAATCCAACATGCTCTTTTTTTCTGTGCAGTTTCTCACTGAACACGCTCCTGTGACTGGCCAGCATGTCATTGTTTGGTGGAATTTATAGTCCAGCAGTCCTTATCTTGTACAACATCGCCTCTCGGACACCACCTTAAGGGAGTCCAGCTCCATCCCCACAACATTACTGGCCTTGTGGATCAGTTTATTGAGTCTGTTGGCATCTGCAACCCTTACAGCATAGAGGACAGCACTGGCCACAACATACTCATAGAAAATCCTGAGCACTGTCCGACAGATGTTTAAAAGACCCCAGCTGCCTCAGAAAACAGAGGCGACTCTGGCCCTTCCTATAAACTGCAGTGATGTCTTGAACTCAATTATCAGTGTGTACTCCAACGTATTTATAGTCCTCCACAATGTCCATATTGACCCCCTGGATTAAAACTGAGTTTGCAGCTTTCCTGGTCCTCCTAAAGTCCACAATCAATTCTTTGGTCTTCACCACAGTGAGCTGCAGATAATTCTGCTTACACCACGTGACAAAGAAGTCCACCACAGCCCTATACTCAGTCTCATCACTGATGCGTCCAACCAACAGAGAGTCATCAGAAAATTTCTGAAGATATCCACTAGTGGATATGACATTAACAAACATATTCTAATCACAAGAGCCAAGGTGTGAATAAATATAAAAGCTGTATCTCTCTGGAGATATTATATCTCTGGCTGGCCTGGGAACGCCTTGGTGTTCCCCTGGATAAGCTAGAGGAGGTGGCTGGGGAGAGGGAGGTCTGGGCTTCTCTGCTTAGGCTGCTGCCCCCGCGACCCGGCCCCGGATAAAGCGGAAGAAGATGGATGGATGGGTTTTGTCTTTGGTCTTTTCGTATTTTTATCAGAGTTCTTTCTTAACGAAACATACAGTTATGACAACAACAAAAAAACACATAAAAAATGGCAATACATAGTTTTACATAAATAGACAAGCAGTTCAACATACCAGGCAGAAAAACAAAATCGCTTTAAAAATTTAATGTCCACCGTGGCTGCTGGGTGACCCTGCTGTCTGTGGCTCCCCCCTAGCTCTTTTCTAAGAGGGTGGCGCGGCTACCCCTCCTTGGTGATCCTCCTTGGGCTCTCATGCTCTAGGGGGCCTCTAGATGTCTGGGGCCTGGATCTCCTCCATGCCTGCTTCATGTACTGGAGGGCAGGGCGATGGCTCCCCACACCTGCTATTAGACAGTTACATTGAGAAACCTTTAAATACGAGCGCGCTCATGCACACAGGTGTGCACACGGTGTTAGAGGCCAGGATGAATAGTTGTGTTTCTTTGTAGTTGTAAATAGTTCAAGTTTTGGCAATAAATTGTGAAAAGAAACCTTAAGTTGACTGCCTGTAACTGGTTCACAGACAGACACTATCAAAGCATATCGTGTGTTGTCGGTCTTGTGTGCTGCTCAGTAACATTCAATATTTATTATTTACAGTTATTTATACTAATCTAGGTTGTTGCTGTGGTTTCCCTGAAGCTTCTTCATTTCTAAGAAAATTTGGTGGAGAATCCCAGAATTTAAGCTCTATGGGAGTGTCCCCAAGAGGGTCATGGACCCGCTATTGATCCTCTACCTAATCACACGAGCCAAGGTGAATTCATTGTGAAACCTAGCCCCAACCTGTCATGTGATTTACTGAGGTCAAATGGCCCAGGATGTGATTGGGCGTTAAGGCGGCTGGGAGGGGATCTCAAAACTGGATGGCCGACAGTTGGTCACACGTCTTTCTCTTAGTATTTAGGTATGAACACAAAGTCAAGAACACAAAGCAAAGATGAAAACCAGCACAAAGACACTTTAAAGTGATTTTACTGTAGAAACATGAACAGGTAGACACAGAGGCTGCAGCCTGACTGCTCATCAGTTTGTTACCTGTTGAAGTTAAGCAGCGACTGGCTTCACCGCAAATGGCGTCTCACTTTATCACAGTGCTGGGCTAGGACCAGCATTTATTCAGCTTTATCATTATTATGTTCTTGGCTAGCCTAGCGTTCGCATGCTAAGTACAGGTGCTTGCGAAGAGCCGAAGTTGTATTACCAGCATAATGCAGTTGTTTCTTTCCTAGAGCAGGCTCCACTTTATCATCCTGCTCTCATCTTTTTGTACACTTTTTTTTTCTTTTTTTTACAAATAAAAGTAATGTCCCCATCCATGCTGTAAACAGCTGATTTCATGCGAACTGAAATCAGCTGATCACAGCAAGAGTGCAAGAATCGATAAGCGAGATTGATACAGAGGCAGACTAACAATTCCAAGGAATTGTTTTGTTGGGAACCAGTTCTCTACAAGAACGGTTTCTCAATCCTGAACGCTAATTGTAGGGCGCTGGCAATTGTGGTCATAAGCCACAGGTTGCAGGTTAATGATCGATTTTGTAATTATATCACTGGATCTGTGGCTGTAGATGAGGGGAGAGGGAAGAAAGAGACACCAACACTTTTTCAAAGCACTATATGTGTTACATTTGTCTTCTTTTTTTACATGAACCAGAGCAGGGGTACAATATAAAGCGCCTTGAGGCGACTTTTGTTGTGATTTGGCGCTATATAAATAAAATTGAATTGAATTGAATTGAATTCAAACATGAGGCTTGGGGGCTAGAATTGCCCCAGTAAAGACTCCTATCCACTCCAGTCCCACTGCATTGTTATGAAAAAGGTAAAGGAGGACATACATTTATTTGGTAAAAATAAATAAATTGTTGTAAATTTACAATAACGTTCTGTTTTCTAATTAATAAGCAGCTTTCACTGCTAATTACAAGCCAGTCTGGTCAATGAGCTACTGAAACTTTTTCTGCAATTTTACACAATTATGTAAGGCCCAAAGAGTCATGCCTGACATCCCTGAAGGAGAGAGAGAGAAATAGACATGGGCAACAGAACAAAAACTGTTTTGAACAGAAAAATAATTCCTTTCTTGCCTTTTTTCCCTTTGCTTAGACCCTGACATACTTACTTAAAGTGTACTCCCAAAGGTCAGTTGTTAAAACTGTTACATCCTCACTGCATACTACCCTTGACAATGTGGCTCCTTTGAAACATACAGCAATAAATCAGAGAGACTCGACTCTCTGATTTATCCTGAAGAACAATCTAAAGGTATTACACTGTATAAGCAATAGTAACTTGATTTCAAAATAAACCTACTGTCAGGGTCCTGGGTCGAAGCGACCCAGGGTCCCCGAGCAGTAATGAACTATATTGTTATGTATATGTAGTTGTTATTCTATGCTTCTGTTCGGTGTTCCACTTATTGTGTGTGTAGGCAGGGTGTGTGTATGTGTGTGTGTGTGTGTGTGTGTGTATGTCAAGCTCCTGCAGGCCTGATGGGTGTGGTCCTGCTAGAGGATTGGCCACGCCTGAAGCCCCACACACCTGCTGCTGATCAGGCACGTCGGGGGAGCTATTTAAGAGACCGATGGAGCTCCCACCGACGCGGGATCATTCCATGAGACTCCACGTTAGTCTTCAGCTTAGTTAAGTCTGTGAGTGTATGCCTACTGGAATTAAGTGTCTTGACGGCTGCCTCTGTTATTTCCTCTCAGGAGGAGCGTGGAACACTGGAGGGCAGCAAGCACGGGGTGTGTGGACACCCGAGAGTGGAGAACACGGAGCACGGACTTTTATAGAAGACACGACACGGGAGTCACGGGAGCACACGGGATGTATTATTGTGTGTACAGTTTTCACTGTAAATAAAGAGCACTGTTTGCATTGCAGAGTACCGCGACTGGGTCCTCCTTTCCCCACATCCCCACGGTCTGCCAGCCAAACCGTGACACCTACCCATTTCTTGCAGCAGTGAGTTATTGTGCTTTTCAGATCATCTGTCTCCATCTCATTATATCCAGATTTTCACTGGATTTTCGACTAGGATGGACAAGGTTAGATAGGATTATTGAAGAGGAAGAATTCAGGTTGTGTGTTTTTTTGGGACAAACTTAGACAAGCAAGACTGAGATGGTTTGGATAACTGCAGAGGAGGGATAATGAATATATTGGACAAAGGATGTTTAACATGGAGGA
Organism: Oreochromis niloticus; assembly: GCF_001858045.2. Lineage (NCBI taxonomy): Eukaryota > Metazoa > Chordata > Actinopteri > Cichliformes > Cichlidae > Oreochromis > Oreochromis niloticus. Next base: position 439,278 of record NC_031983.2, read on the forward strand.
AAAGAGAAAGATTATATTAAAGATTCATTGATGTAGTGAAAGAGGACATGCTACTACTGACGTCCTCTTGGTCCTTACACCAGCCCTAATCAATCCCCACTTGTTCCAGCTACCTCGCATGTGGAGATCGGATCATCTTATAACTCCTTATAATCTATATTTACTAATACATCATTATATAACTCTCCCAAGCTAATTTATCATATTAAAGAAAGAATTAACTAAGAAAAGAATAATCTAAGCACTCGGGGCAGTGACCCCCAAACTGGGCGCGTGGCTCCAGCAGATGATCTGATCATAGGTGTTACAAATGTGCAAAAAAAACTAAGCCATCAAGAAGGGGCCAAATAGTGTCAAATGAGACTAAGACTCCTGCATGCCTTTTGGGCAATGTTTTGAGAATGTAGAAATCCATGTTGTGAAGTGAGATTTGAGCCGGTCATAGGTCTTTAGGTGACTACCCTAGGATGCAGTCTTTTTTCAAATCTAGCCACGTCTTGGTTTGTTTACATTTTCTACATTTTTTGCCTAAAGCACATTTAAACTAGCTTTGTCAGACAACCCAAGACAGACTGATGAGCTGATGAGTGCCTGATGCTGTGCAGTGACACAATCCACCACCCTGGAGTTTTTCATTAATTGTCCCGCTGAGCCAACATTCAGCCAGGAGAGAAACAATCTGCACACAGTGGAGGTGAGTGCCCTAATAGATGGGATCAGATCAGGCCAGAAAGCAATCAGATTGGTCTGAAGTGATCATTTTAGCATTTATACTTCAGAATGTGCTTTGGAGGTGATATCTGTCTTCCTAGAAGATTTATTTTATTTATTTCTATTTCTAAAGCTTTGGGTCATTTCTAAGCTTTAGCTACAGTAACTGGACAAACTATAGCTGTAACTACAGCTGAACTTTAAAAAACACCCAACCAATAACATGATCACAGATTGTGGAAACTGAGGTCAGCTCTTACAGTTAGAGCCACTTCCTGCTTCAGCATGGATGTGTCAGGTGTCATTTAGTTTGAGCTATTGTCCTAGATTGAAGGAACTTCATGAACTAAAAGAAATGACAGGATACTATACTAACTGGATTGTCACGACCTGCGGGATCGGCAAGGCGCTGATCAGCATCTCTCCACTCCTAGCCCCCCTTCTCTCCTCTTTTTCCTCTCTCTCTCCCCTTCTCTCCCCTGTTTTGCCGGGGCGGAACTCATGGCGGGTTCACGCCCTCGGTCCACGCCTTCCTGGATTGTGCACACCTGGGCCTCATCAGACCAGCTGGTATATCAGAAGGAGGAGATCAGCTGTTCAACGCTGGATTGTTGTGAAGGCTTCTGTCAGTACACACCCAGCTCAAGTTTCCCGTGCCTCTGTCTCAGAGACTTAACGTGTTCCTTTGTTCCTGAGCAGCTCCTTCAGTGGGAGACTGCGGCACCCACGGTGTGGGATGGAGAGATTTCGCAGGTCTTTCCTCCCCACTGCTGTCAGACTCCACGATAAAGACCTTGACTGATCTAACACACACATCCACACATGTGCAATAATACTAATGTGCAATAATCCTTTCTGGCATCGTTGTATTTTTACTCAGTTGTATATAGCATTTGTATTCTATTTTTATCTTATTGTATATTTTATTCTATTTTATTCTGCTGTATATAGTATTTTATTTTATTCTATTCTGTACAGTTGTGTACTGTATTTATTCTTATCTTATTTTATTCTAATTTTTCCTTCACAACTTTTGCACTGTCCACTTCCTGCTGTGACAAAACAAATTTCCCACGTGTGGGACTAATAAAGGTTATCTTATCTTATCTTATCTTATCTTAGATTCCCCGGACCTGTTCCCGTGTTTCCCCGTGTGGAGTGTGGAAGGAGTGACAGGTCGCTAGCGAAGAGGAGAGAGGCTGTTTTGAGCGCGTGTGTGATTTCCCCGTTTTCCCTGGAGCCCTGGACCCCTGCCCCTCACGTCTTGTATATAGCACTAACCCCGCACTGTCTGTACATACACTTGGTGAAGATCTGTAATAAACAATCTCTGTTTGAACGCTACCCAGGAGTCCTGCGAGTGGATCTTCTAAGCAACCCGTGACAGTAACAATCCAGCCATACTATGGATCCAGCGGACTCAGCTCAGCAACCCGCCCCACCTCCAGAAGCCGTGTTGGAGCGACATGAGCAGATGCTATAACATATTAACCATCAGTTGCTCGCGCTCACTCAGGCTCTCGCTCAGCACATACCTCTGCCAGGTCCCGCTATGCCCCCCCCGTCTGCTCCCGCACAGCCGCCAGCCCCAGAACTCTCCACACCACCACGGAGCCCCCGGAACGAGCTCTACCGTCACCGGAGCCATTCGCTGGTGAGTTCCACAAGTGTGCTGGGTTTCTAACACAGATTACGTTGCAGTTTAGGCAGCTGCGGCGAACATATGAAAGTGATGGAGCTAAGATAGCCTTTTTTGTTCAGTTACTCCGCGGTCAAGCCTTAAACTGGGCTCAAGCCAACCCGGAGATTACTTATGCTGATTTTCTCTCTAAGTTTAAAAGTGTGTTTGAAAGGGGCACCGGAGCAGAGGCAGCGGGCCACCGTTTGCTGAATTTAAAACAAGGAAGACAGTGTATGGCGGACTTCTCTGTGGAGTTTTGGACACTGGCTGAGGAGACCGGATGGGGGCAGCCTGCGCTGATAAGTACCCTATTAAACAATGTTTGTGATGAACTCAAGGGCGAACTATTAATGAGGGAGCTGCCCAAGACCATGTCAGAAGTAATCACCTTATGTGTTAAGGTAGATGAACATTTGAGGGCGCGTCGCCGCGCCAGCAACTACAGTTCCCAGAGGCCCGTGGGGCGAGCAGAGACAGCTTCCGGCGGAAGCGGAAGCAGCGATCGGGAAGTGGACCGCGGCGACGAGCATGGGCAACCTATGCAGATCGGACGCTCCCAAATTTCCCCGGAGGAAAGAGCACGCAGATGGAGGTCCGGTGAGTGCTTTTACTGCGGCCGCAAGGGCCATCTCGCCAAGGTCTGTCCAGCACGGCCAAAAGGTCTCGCCCGCCGGTAGAGAGGAGGATACGGGTGGCGAGGTCTCCTCTTCACATTCTCCTCCACGCTTCATGCTAGCTGCTAAAGTGACTGTCCACTCTGCCTCTCACTCCCTTCAGGCGCTGATTGACTCCGGGGCGGAGCAGAACTTCATGGATGCTTCCCTGGCTCTCAAACTCAAGATTTACACACAAGCATTGCCCCACTCATTGCAGGTCACCGCGTTAAATGGTCAGCGTCTCCCCGACATAACTCACATCACAGAACCCGTGTCCCTAACTCTGTCTGGGAATCACACTGAAATGTTACAGTTTTATGTCTTTAAAGCCCCTCTCACACCCCTAGTGCTAGGATTTCCATGGTTACGCCAGCATAACCCCGTACTCGACTGGAAGGAGGAGAGGGTTCTGGGGTGGGGGGAGGAGTGTCACATGACCTGTTTAAAAGCAGCTACTCCCATAAAAGCATCTAACCCTCAACCTCACAAGTCCCCTGACCTTTCAGCCATCCCATCAGAGTATCATGATCTCAAGCAAGTATTTTGTAAGGACCAAGTGCGCTCTCTTCCTTCTCACCGCCCGTACGATTGCAGTATTGATTTGCTCCCAGGTGCACCTCTTCCCACTAGTCGCTTATACAGCCTCTCTCAACCTGAACGTGAATGCATGGAGAAGTACATTAATGAATCCGTGGCTAATGGACTGATTCGCCCCTCTTCATCCCCCGTGGCTGCCGGGTTCTTTTTTGTTACTAAGAAGGATAAAAGCCTTCGGCCATGTATTGATTTCCGGGGCCTCAATAACATTACCATTAAGAATAAATACCCTCTGCCACTTTTATCCTCCGCCTTTGAACTCCTGCAGGGGGCGACCATTTTCACTAAGCTCGATCTGCGAAATGCTTACCACTTAGTCAGGATAAGACAGGGAGACGAGTGGAAAACAGCCTTCAACACGCACCTGGGCCATTTTGAATACTTGGTCATGCCGTTTGGACTAACTAATGCTCCCGCTGTGTTTCAGGGTCTAGTCAATGATGTTCTCTGAGATTTCATCAATCGTTTTGTGTTTGTGTACCTTGACGACATCCTCATCTTCTCCCCCTCTCTCTCTCTGATCATGTACGCCACGTCAGACTGGTCCTGCAACGTCTCCTGGAGAATCGCCTGTTTGTTAAAGGGGAGAAGTGCGAGTTTCATGTGAGTACTGTGTCGTTTTTGGGCTACATCATCGAACAGGGCGATCTAAGAACCGATCCAGCTAAGGTACAAGCAGTCTTGGACTGGCCCACTCCGCCTAACCATAAGCAGCTTCAACGGTTCCTCGGTTTTGCCAACTTTTATCGGAGATTCATCCGTGACTACAGCAAAATTGCTCTGCCACTAACCCGTTTAACTTCCCCTAAGGTACCTTTCTGCTGGGATGATCAAGCTCAGGAGGCTTTCTCTCGGCTAAAGAAACGCTTCGCGTCGGCTCCCATCCTCCGACAACCGGATCTCAAGCGGCAGTTTATTGTAGAAGTGGACGCCTCGGATGTAGGGGTCGGAGCCGTTCTCTCCCAGCAACTAGAGGGTAAGCTCCACCCTTGTGCTTACTTCTCCCGTTGTCTCTCTCCCGCAGAGCAGAACTACGACATCGGGGACAGGGAGCTGCTGGCAATTAAACTCGCCCTGGAGGAGTGGCACCACTGGCTAGAAGGCGCAACAGAACCCTTTGTAGTATGGACTGACCACAAGAACCTCGAATACATCCGGTCGGCTAAACGACTAAACGCCCGACAAGCCAGGTGGGCTCTGTTTTTTACCAGATTCTGCTTCACCATCACCTACAGGCCCGGTTCTCGGAATGTGAAACCCGATGCCCTGTCCCGCCAATTCACCTCCTCAGAGGATCCCACCCGTGAGGCTCCCATTCTCCCTCCCACATGCGTTATCGGAGCCCTGTCGTGGGAGATCGAGTCCGCCATACGGGAGGCCCAGCGGGCAGAACCGGATCCAGGGACTGGCCCCCCGGGATCGCTTTTTGTTCCCACATCTGTTCGCTCACGGGTGCTTCAATGGGCCTACGGGGGAAATCTCACCTGTCATCCGGGCATTCATCGCACCGTCACCTTCATCAAGCGGTTCGCCTGGTGGCCTACTCTGGCCAAGGACGTCCAAGAATTCATCGCCGCCTGCCCAACCTGTGCCCAAAATAAACCTGTCAACCAGCCCGCTGCCGGCCTACTTCATCCCTTACCTACGCCGAGCCGCCCCTGGTCCCACATTGCGGTTGACTTTGTCACTGGTCTTCCGCCGTCATCAGGTAACACAGTCATCCTCACCATTGTCGACCGTGTTTCTAAAGCTGCCCACTTTGTTGCTCTCCCCAAGCTCCCCACTGCCCTGGAGACCGCCCGGCTTCTGTCAACTCATGTGTTTCGCCTCCACGGGATCCCCGCTGAAGTGGTCTCGGACCGGGGTCCACAGTTCACCTCGCGTGTTTGGAAGGAGTTCTGCACCTCCTTGGCGGCCCAGGTCAGTCTCTCGTCAGGTTTTCATCCACAGACCAACGGTCAAGCAGAACGGGCCAACCGTTGCTTGACATCCACTAATCAGACCACCTGGAGCGAGCAACTGACGTGGGTGGAGTACGCTCACAATAGCCTTACCTCGTCAGCCACGGGCGTCTCTCCGTTCGAGGCCTCCCTGGGGTACCAACCTCCCCTGTTCCCTGCTATTGAAGGTGAGCACTTTGTGCCCTCTGTTCAGCAGCACCTGCGGCGGTGTCGGCGCACATGGCGGGCCACTAGAGCTGCCCTTCTTCGCACGGCAGACCGGAACAAACGGCAGGCAGACCGCCACAGGACTCCGGCTCCGGCCTACTCACCTGGACAGAAGGTTTGGCTCTCGACCCGGTACGTACCTCTCAGAACAGAATCGCAAAAGCTCTCCCCCCTTCATAGGACCGTTCGAAGTGGACTCCGTTGTTAACCCCGTTTCTGTGCGTCTCAAGCTCCCCAGGACCATGCGTATCCACAATGTGTTTCATGTTTCACAACTCAAACCCCACTGTTCCAGTCCTCTGTGCCCTCCTTCTGGACCCCCTCTGCCCGCCCGGGTCATCGCTGGCCATCCGGCCTTCTCCGTGACTCGGATTATGGACGTCAGGCGCCGGGGTCGTGGCCTGCAGTATCTTGTGGACTGGGAGGGCTATGGCATCGAGGAGCGTTCCTGGATCCCGCGGGCGGCTCTGCTGGACCTGGGCATGGTTCGGCGGTTCCATGAGGCTCACCCTGAGAAGCCTGGGGGTCGCCGGGAGGCTCCCGTTGGGGTGGGGGGGGTGCTGTCACAACCTGCGGGATCGGCAAGGCGCTGATCAGCATCTCTCCACTCCTAGCCCCCCTTCTCTCCTCTTTTTCCTCTCTCTCTCCCCTTCTCTCCCCTTCTCTCCCCTGTTTTGCCGGGGCAGAACTCATGGCGGGTTCACGCCCTCGGTCCACGCCTTCCCGGATTGTGCACACCTGGGCCTCATCAGACCAGCTGGTATATCAGAAGGAGGAGATCAGCTGTTCAATGCTGGATTGTTGTGAAGGCTTCTGTCAGTACACACCCAGCTCAAGTTTCCCATGCCTCTGTCTCAGAGACTTAACGTGTTCCTTTGTTCCTAGATTCCCTGGACCCGTTCCCGTGTTTCCCCGTGTGGAGTGTGTAAGGAGTGACAGGTCGCTAGTGGAGAGGAGAAAGGCTGTTTTGAGCGCGTGTGTGATTTCCCCATTTTCCCTGGAGCCCTGGACCCCTGCCCCTCACGTCTTGTATATAGCACTAACCCCGCACTGTCTGTACATACACTTGGTGAAGATCTGTAATAAACAATCTCTGTTTGAACGCTACCCAGGAGTCCTGCGAGTGGATCCTCTAAGCAACCCGTGACATGGATACTATAGCTCTATAGGAAAGAAATACTATAGGAAAGAAATAAGAACAAGTTTTTCTTTGGCACTGTAGCCAGGCTCTCATAGCTCTGTTGAGCCAAGGATTCCTTTAACCTTAACTAGAAATAACTTAATGAATTTATTTATTTATAGTTTATATTCTATTTATTATTTTTTTTTAATTTCACAAAAAAAATTTTAGCATTAGAGAAAAAATAGTCCCAACCATCTCACAGATATAACATTATTTGCAATATAGCTGATATAATTTAGTCGTTTTCTGCAAATGATCTTTCTGAGTTAACTTCAGTAATTACTTCCTCCAAACCATCAATGTGTCTTTTAGACCCAATTCCTATAAGACTGCTCAAAGAAGTCCTGCCATTAATTAATGTTTCAATCTAAAATATGATCATTCTATCTCTATTGATAGGCTACGTAACACGGGAGTTCTAGTCAGGTTTCAAAGCCAGTTACAGCACAGAAGCAGCTTTAGTGAAGGTTACAAATGATCTTCTTATGGCCTCTGACAGTGGACTTTTTGGCGTTTGATACTTTTGACTATTTTATTACAGTGATTAGAGCAGACTGTAGGTATTAAAGGTACTGTGCTGTATTGGTTTTAATCTATCTGTCTATCTAACAGACTCCAATTTGTTCATGTAAATGGAGAGACATCTTCACACCCTGAGGTTAATTTTGGAGCTCCACAGGGTTTCGTGCTAGGGCCAATTCTGTTTGCATTATACATGCTTCCCTTAGGCAGTGTCACTAGAAGCCACAGTATACATTTTCGCTGCTATGGAGATGACACCAAACTTTATTTATCCATCAAGTATTTACGCTGAATGTGTTAAAGTCAGAAACACTCAGATGACCTCTAATTTTCTGCTTCTAAATTGAGATCATCCTTAAAAATCTTAATATGGTATCTAACAAGATGCTTAATCTGGATGGCATTACCTTGGCCTCCAGTAACACTGTGAGGAACCTTGTAGTTGTTTTTGACCAGGATATATTCTTCAAAGTGTATATCAAAAAATGATGACAGATGACCACAACTCCCTAAGCCTGGTTCTGGTGGAGGTATCTTCCTGTTAAAATGGAGTTCTTCCTTCCCACTGTCACCAAAGACCTGCTCATAGGGGTCATCTGACTGTTGGGATTATCTGTTTTCTCTGTGTTATTGTAGGGTCTTTACCCAACAACTGTTGTGAGTTGGTGCTTTAGAAATAAAATTGAATTGAATTGAATTGAATTGAATTGAATAACTAGCTTCATGTGACCACTTTTCCTGACTGCTGATAGTGAATCGCAAAAACAGAAAGGCACACTGTGTACGTTTTACTCATGTCATAGTATATGTCCCTAAATGCGGGTGTTTTTACACAAAGTGTCATTGCTTGCTGACAAATTCCAACCCTTGCAGCTCAGATGTTAGTCAGGCAGTTGGGTGGAGTTCCTCATAAAGCTTGCATTTGTTGTGTAACACAATGATCCTGGTGTGACATCTAGCATTTGGCCTCAGTGGCCACAGCAGTAGCTTCTGAAGGGAAAATCAAATCAATGCTTCATTGACTCTGTCAGAAAGTGATGGAAACCTAATTAAAGGCCCTACAGGCAAAGCTGGTCATTTTATGCAGGCAAGCAGTAGGGCTCTAAAATCAAGCTAGTAATATGCACTATTACTGCAATCTGTGTTGTATGGGAGGGAATCTGTAAGCACAAACATGTCTGAGAGACAGTTAAAAGTTAATTGTCAGGGAAAGAAACATTATGTTAATGGTGTAGTGTGACTTCATATTAGTGTAAATCTTTTTCATGTATCAATTTCATTTTTTGCTGTGGAATTTTTAAAAAGCTGCAGAATTTTTGTTTACTACAACGTTTCAAATGTACACATAACTGACTAAAGAAGTCCTCACAACATGAAACAAATCTGCAATATACGAGAATGTTTCTGCAGCAGCTCAAGTCAGGAGATCTGACTGCAAAGACACTGTGCCTGTCCATTTTGCAGAGACCTTTCAGTCACAAGATAATAAATCAAATAAGAACATAACTTAGCCCTTGTTGGACATTGAAAGTATTCAGTTTTATAAAGCACCTCTCCAGTGGCTTCACTTCAGACACCGAAGCTGGGCATCCCCGTTTTTATATTGTCTATGTAATTGTGTTTTTCATAATCACTATGTGTAACACGACATACTAGTCCTATCTCACACTGCATTGACAGTGTGAGATCAGTATTTTAATATCATTGTGACATGAATGCAAAAACATGTGCTCACTGACTGGATCTGTGGGAAATCTGGGTCAATAGATAAAATATCATCTAAATCTAAATGTTAAAGTATTCTTCTAAAGCAGGGGTCCCCAACTCCAGGCCTCGAGGGCCGGTGTCCTGCAGTTTTTAGATGTATCCTTGATCCAACACAGCTGATTCAAGTGGCTAAATGACCTCCTCAACATCTCTTGCAGTTCTCCAGAGGCTGGTAGTGAACTAATCATTTGATTCAGGTGTGTAGACCCAGGGTGAGATCTAAAACCTGCAGGACACTGGCCCTCAAGACCTGGAGTTGGAGAGCCCTGTTCTAAGGAATAGAATATACACTGTCAAAATATGAGTGTCAGTGTGTTTTTGGCCAAAGTCATGAATATTCTTTCGTTACCTTCATGTGTTTACAATAAACCTGTATGCACTTTGTTGGATTTAATTTACACAGCAGGGTTTGTAATGGATCTAATCACACGCATAAGACAACTCCTAAGGTATAAGTTGTTGACACTGAGGCAGGTAGGACATAAGCCATAAAACCACAGTCTCTACATTAGATGAGTGAACTTTGAAATTTGATGTTAAGATGTCCATGCTGGCTCAGTTATCTTTATATTGAGTGTACCAGAAGCAGGCCCTGTGCGAAAGACCAGCCATAGACATAAACCTAAACTCGCTCCACAGGGAAGAATTATATCGAATGCATAATTTGGAGTTGGAACTGTTGGCGTGGGAGAAAGGAGTAGGGTGGGGGCAATGTCCCGTCGAGAGGCAATCAATGCTTACATCCTGTGAACTCTGCATGTAACACAGGAAAGCACTCACAACAAACAAGGAGCCAGAAAACACAGAGCCATATAGAACCAAAGAGAGAGGAGAGTTCTGGGATGTGGACTGGATTTTTGGATGGGCACAAAAAGACCTCTAGATAGCTCAATGGGGTAGCCGTACAGACCCATTTGGTTCCCAGGATAAAAATAAACACAATGAAGTGCATCAAGAGGCCAAGAGGGAAGCCATACCAGTGACATGTAAGTGCTTCTGAAATGGTTGATGCATTGAAACGAAAATATCTGTTATGTCATCCTCTCCAATGAGGCCCTGAATGACTCGTTTAAACTAGTTTTCTCAAATGACCAAAATAGTCTTCCCGTATGGAAAATAAAGAAAGAGATTTTAGTAAATGTTTATGTTTAATATATGTATTGTGTGTTTTGTAAGACCTTTATTCCTTATACTGTGATTTACATTAAAATGTCACCTATTCGACTTTCTCAGGCAACATAATTATACGAACAGGGATAACATAACATAAATTAGAAAACCTATTATTGGATTGAATGGAAAACATTTTTTCACTCATTGTATGTATTTAAAATATTGTATTTTGTTGTGGTTATTGTAAAACAACAGGAAATTTTTCCAGCTGAATTCATGACTTTGTAAAGAATAACACTGTTTGCCCTGAAGCAGACCAGGTGTGGTTTAAAGAAGAATCACAATAAAATCATTGGCGCAAAGTCATCTTGCTTTCAAACAAATGTTTCTGAGCCCTAGACTCTTGTACGAATCTCTATGAGAGTAATGATAATGTTAGTGGAAATGGACCGGCATTTATATAGAACTTTTCACGTCTTACCAACCATTTAAAGTGCAACATGCAACATGAACCATATATTCATATGGGGCTTTATTCTATGCAACTTTTGTCTACCTTTCATTCATGCTCAATTTAGAATCCCATTTGATCTAACATACATGTATTTGGATTGTAGTGGGAAGCTGGAACACCCAGAGGAAAACTGCGCAAGCTGGTCATAGGTCTCCTCACATTCCTTATTTTCTTATGCTTATTTACATAACTATAAAGCTGCTGTGTTGTAAAACAGCAAAAAATCCCACTGTATCTTCTCTTGGCTCTTCACCACACATTTGATGCAGTTTTGTTGCTGTTTTATTTTAGTTTATTGCCGAATTTATACACAAATGGGGATTAGTTGGGTTCATAGGCTGGAATCTTGGTTGTGCGTTTTCCTGTATATAAGGGCATTGATGTGCATGCTCTGCAGGCCAAAATCTGTGCAGGTCATTGTTTGTTTGCAACCATTCTGTCTTCTTGTGTTTTTTGTGTTTTTGGCGCTATTTTAATGATTTTCAGAAAATTCAATAATTGCACCGGTATCTATAGATAGAATTGTCATAAATAGTAGAATCTGTTGATACAATGAACAATATTTAAAAGTTGATATTAAATCTGGCAGCACAGTGGCATGGTGGTTAGCCCTGTTTCCTTACAGCATGAAGGTCCTAAGTTCAATTCTGCCATCAGGCTGGGGTCTTTCTGTGTGGAGTATGCATCGGGTACTCCAACTTCCTCCCATAGTCCAAAGACGTAGTTAGTGGGGATAGGTTTACTGGAAACTCCAATTTGCTAAAGGATGTGCGGTGGAGGATGGATGGATATTAAAATGTATTGAACCTTGTGTTTTGTGTGATAATGGGTTGTATTTGAATGCTCTATCTCCACAGTTTGAGTATGTGACAGTGACATGGTGAGAAGCTGACCATGGGTGACTGGAACCTGCTGGGCAGCATCCTAGAAGAGGTCCATATACATTCCACCATTGTGGGAAAGATCTGGCTTACTATACTCTTCATCTTTCGCATGCTTATTCTGGGAGCAGCTGCTGAGGATGTATGGGATGATGAGCAATCAGAGTTCGTCTGCAATACTGACCAACCAGGCTGTAAGGCAGTCTGCTACGATCGTGCTTTCCCCATTTCACTAATTCGCTTCTGGGTCTTACAAGTGATTTTTGTGTCTGCACCTTCACTTGTCTACATGGGCCATGCTCTTTACTGCATTCGTTCATTGGAGAAGGAACGTCACCGGCGACGGGCCCAGCTAAAGGAGGAGCTTGATGAGGCTGAGTTGGCGTTGGATGAACAAAAGCGGGTGGAAAGAGAGCTGAGGAGATTGGAAGAGCAGAAGAAGGTGAAGAAGGCACCTCTGAGAGGCTCTCTATTGAGAACATACATCATCCATATCCTTACACGCTCCGTGGTGGAGATCTGCTTCATCCTGGGCCAGTATATACTATATGGTGTCCAGCTGGAGCCTCTCTATAAGTGTAAGAGACTGCCTTGCCCCAACAGCGTAGACTGTTACATCTCTAGGCCCACAGAGAAGACGATATTTATGGTCTTCATGATTGCTATCGCTGGTGTCTCACTTTTCCTAAACATTCTAGAAATATCCCACTTAGGTATCAGGAAAATCAAACAGGTGTTGTATGCAGAGAGGTACACAGAAGATGACAGTTTGATTTACAGGTCCAAGAGGAAGTCATCCTTACCACATCTCTGTGTAACAAGCAATGTATCACCTCACGATGGGCCTTTGACTCAAACCTTCAAAGTGATTCCAGGGGCGGACCTGAAACCGAGTCATTACAACAGTGGGCTCAAAGCCAACCAGGACACACCAAGACACAACAGCTTGGCTCATGTGGGGCACAGTCAAACCATCTATATCTATCCCCAAGCAAGGAATCCACCCACATCTGCCCTGAGCTGTGCAATCCAAGCTCCCCAAACCAGTGAGGGATCTGCAGTCCCCACAAACCTGGACCTCAATCAAGCCTGGATCCCTGTCATGTCCACTGCAGATGCTAATGAAACAAGCCACAAGGACACTCATGAGGAAGACCATCCTCACCCCAGCCATTTGGAAGCTCTGCTGGCCAGTAGCAACGTCAGGCCCAGAGCTATCACAAATCTTAATGAAAATGAAAGAAGGGAGTCAGTGGGGAGCGAGTTCCTGATCCCCAACACTAGGAAGACTAGCTTTATGATCAGGCCACCATCTGAGAGCTTGTCATCCATGACTGGCTCCACAAGTCCCTCCTTACATACATCAGAAGAGTCAGATGAACTGGGGTCCTTGCAGGGAGACATGCCGATGATGCCACCAGCCGGAGGCCGAAGAATGTCAATGGCAAGTAAACAGCAGTCTCATGTCCCTAAATAACAGAACACAACTGTCCAGAAAGTTGACCTCACCTTTTGATGTTCAGAGGCTAAATTAGACTGTACAGTACTATAATTATATACACACATAACTGTAATGTGTGTAATTGTAGATACTCTACTTGTGAATCTAGCTAAGGCCCAATACTATCTATTCAGGGTTCTGTGGAAATAATGATTAGAATTCCAATTCCCCTAAATTATTAGAGATAAAGACATTAAATGGCCTCACATTTGTTTGACCTCTTGTTAGAAATTAAAGGACACATCAGAGTTACAGAGTCAGCAAATAATTATTTGACTATAATTTTAATTGAAGAGCTCAAAATGGAAAATGTGTCAGTCCTAATGAAATATTACTTTCACACTTGGTACATATTGTATTTTTATTTTATAAGACAAATTTCATGGATGATTTGCCAATGTTTAATTGTTCTGAAATTAAGAGTAATTAGAATAGATTAGAAATTAAACATATATGTTAAGCACACACGCTTTAATAGATAACACTGCATTAACCTTAAGATCCCATGTCTAACTAAATTGGTTGGTCCAAAGCTGTATAGTAGCCCTGACACAAATAAAATAAGTTGTATAATAATAATAATATAATGAGTCATTCATCTTTTTGCTTTTTCTAAATGTGATGAAAACGTGACAGTACATTAAAAGTCAGAGTTGTCTTTTTGTCTTTTCCAGAGTATGTTTCTGGATATCTCCTCAATCATGAAGAAGTGAAGAGACAAGGCTAATGCCATGGCTGTAAGAGCTGTTGTCCACAACCCAGCTAGGTCACAAACAAGGGAGAAACTGTATCAATGATCCAGCCATCAACATTGATCCACTCAAGTCACATGTGGCCCAAACCACTCAGCCATGATGAGGCAGCAGACTCAGTGCCAAAGCACCTTACAATGTCTACATGTTCACATTAATAGAAAAGGATTTTTTTTTTTTTTAACATGGACATCTTTCAGTGTGTTGGCCAAATTTTTTTATAATTTTTCAGGAAAAAACAAAAAAGCCCCACCCCATTATTAATCATGGAGCATTGTGCTTAAGAGGATCTGTTTGTTTCTGTAACATGTACTTTATAAGCTTAAGTACCTTTTCTAAGTCAAAGAATTAATTAGAATCTGTGTGTGTGTTCTGGTTCTTCCTACCTTGGTGGGGACCAAAATCTGAAATTTACTATACTGGTGGGGACCAACAGCCCTCGTGGAGACCAAAATCCAGGTCCCCACTGGGTTGAAGGCATTTTTTATACTCGATATGTGGTCAGGGTTACAATTGGGTTATGGTTAGGTTTAGGGTAAGAGTTAGGGTTAGGCATTCATCTTTGGTGGTTTGGGTAAAGGTAAGTGGCTAATGAAAGCATTATGTCAATGGGATGTCCCCACGAGGATAGCAACAGCAGACGTATGTGTGTGTGTGTGTGTGTAGTGCAGTGCAGTGATTTCATGTGGAATTATACTTTATATTGTATTAAAATGAAATATTTATTAGCAAAACAAAACAAACAACCCCCCCAAAAACTTTTTTCAACAACTATTTAAACAAAATACACACAAACACACACACACCACTATGGAATTTCCATGCTTTTTATTTTATTTTTCAACAACGAATGCCCAAGCAAAATGTATGTTTTTCTCATATCAAATAACCAAGGCATGGCATTGCACAATAGTTACAAAAACAAAACAAAACAAAACACTGGTCATTTGAATATTCAAAGATTAAAAAGGAAATGAAAAATACTAAATCTGTTTCGAACAGTCGTGTTGCAGGTAAATGAAAATGTAAAATGTACAAATACTATAAAAAGTTACAAACAATGCCACAGAAGCTGTCTACTTGTCTGTCCTATGGTCTTTACTCATGAAGAGGTTTGCTGAAGCATGCAGGTAGATAAGTGTTACGAGTGTGTTCAACTGTTTATTTTTTGTTAGCTTTGTTTTCTTAAAACAACAAGTTCACAATCCAAGATTCATTCATTCTGTAAACTGGCTGGATAAAATAGGTAACGCTATTAGTCTGCTATCAGATATCAGATCACTGCAAACTGGAGGCATCTGAAATTTTAATGAATGTCAAAAAACTCTTCCCATATACCCAGTGCTGTGTGCCAAATAAACACTGTCTTCAGTTTCCTGGAAATTCTGACAAATTTATCTTTCAAAGTATAACATTACGTAAAATAATTTAAAGCAGCATTTCATTTCATTGACACAGGTACAATGATATCATTTTACCATAGTAACATATGCTGCCACTGTAGTCTCTGTCTTAAATTTACATTTGAACTGGCATTACATGCGCTACATGACTTTTTCTGAAAATATTTTTAAAAAAGATTACTACACATTCTACAAATGTTGTACCCTGACGTTTGGATTTCTGAAATTCAGACCAGCAAATGATACCTTTGACTTCACTGAAGTAAAACCTTCAATCAAACCAAAATCTTGTTAAATTTACAGTCAAAACAAGGCACAGAATCACTGCATGAAGTTTCTTCATGACTGCACAAAGTGCATGTGGTGAACAGGAGTGAAAGAATATTGGCAACATAATTCTACAATATGACGTTTTTCAGTCTTACAGCAGTTTTATATCACTCCTTTTTTAAAATTAGGGATTAATTATTCCAAAATGTACAACAAAATTTTAATGTTGACTCAAAGGCAAGTGTAGGTGATATTATGATCGCACACAATACATTCCCAAAAAATATCAAAACCCAAAATATTTTTCACATATCTTTGCAATTAGTGTTTTTTCCCCCTGACAAGCCTTTTTCTTTTAGAAACCAGACATAAAATAGGTGGGTGTAACTGGGTCAAGCATTTTATATTCACTTCTTTAAAATTTGATGGTGTTTTGTTACAGGGAAAGGGAATATTCTGTAAGAAACAGTGTTGTAAGCTCATCAACAAATATGGATCAGATTAATTAGATCAAGTGTACATCTCCTTTATCCAGGAGGACATTTGAGAAAGCATTGAGCATATGAAAAAAACCAACACACACAAAGGAAAAGAAGTTATAGCACATAATCTTATGGATAAATACAAATAAAAACAATGATGATACTGTGAGATAACCCAACACATTTTCAAAACAAAGTGTTTTTAATTTTCAAAAGATCTATTTATTTCAAGTAATTTTTCCATTTCAGCACTTTTATACAAACCATGCACGTTCTGTGATTATTCCACATTTTCATAACAATGTTTTCCAGTTTAATGATGTTTGTTAATTACATAACTTTTTAATATATTGATTGCTGGCTCTCAATATTTTCAGAGGGGAGGATGTCACAAATGGAAGGTTCATCAATAATGAAACAAAATGCCTGAAATAAACTTATGGAAGTTCTACTACTGGACTCTGGTGATGACAAAATTTGATTGCCTTGTTTTGTGACACTTACAGTACAGTTTTTTATAAGAGCAGTGGAATTTCCAGTGAATAAAATATTCATTTGATGCTTTAGTCTATACCCTCTAGCAGTACCAGTTAGAATCCTACTCTTATCACAAAGCCTTGAAACTTTTAACCAATCTAAATAAAGCATCAGCATTTCTATTAAAATGATATATCAGTGTTAATTTTATCCCTACAGTTAAAAGACCATTTACTACTCTACATTGTAACAGACTCACACCTCTTTATGTTAAAATATTACAACTTAAAAGTACGAGTGACTTGCAAATAAAGAACAGTGTGTGTGGCAATAAGTGAGTGAGGGACCAGCTCATGGTCAAAGCTGGCATGTCAAGCTCACATCCTATCCATTAAGAGTTTTACTTTTTGAATTTAAATATCCTATCGTCTTTACGATAGGATATTTAATAGCTTCACATTTACATAATCACACAGGGAAATTTTGACTCTTTATTTCCTGGGTTGATATCTGAGAATAAACAAAAGTGTAATATTAGACTTTCCTGTGCTAAAAGTGGCACAACCCACATTAAAATGCCACGGGCATGCTTCATCATAATGCTCGCTGTGTAGCAGCAACAACACAGACACCAGCAACACTCACCCCTGCCACGTGCCTCACCATTGACATTTCAACGGATGAATCTGGCATCCCTTTAAATCAATATGTGCCAGTGTGCCTGAAACTTTGAACCACCATGCAGTATTACAGATACTGATGCGTATGTAGAGATTCAGTATTTGCTTGGAGTTTCAGCACATTGAAATCATTTGTTAATTTGAAACTGAACATGCTGCATTGAATACTTTTCAGCACGGTTGTCTTATGAACAATGCAAAATGAGTGCAATTTAATGCATAATTACTACAAACACTAAAATATGACTAATACAATAAATACATGGGTCAAAAGGAAAGAAATAACAGAATATGATTTCCTTGCACGTCTCCCTCTGAGCATGGAAAGTTATAAATTCTATTGTCCAGTTCCACAAATAGATTCTATGTACTGGTCTTTAAACTGTCGATTACAGACCTTACCAGCATGACTGAATTTTAAACCCATTATAATGGATAATATATCCCAATGATTCAAGACATTATGACCTCTATTAGACAAAGCCAAGAATGTTGATTATTTTATAATTTCACATGTGAACATGGGATTTACTAAAGTTTAAAATCCAGCAAAACAGTGACTTCTCATTGTTAGCATGTTACAATTGAGAGAAATGCCTAGCCTAATTTAAAGCTTAATTTTCTGGGGCTAATCAAACACAGTGGTAATAGTGATAACATGGTCAGCAAACCATTTGGGAGGAGTTTCCTTGGAATCACCAATCTTTCCTGGCCAAATTCCCAATGAGAAGAATCCAGATAAACTAATAACAAAAACATCTCTGTAGAAATGATCCATATAAGATGACCGTTTTTTAACAGTGTCTATGGCAATATTGAAGTGAGGGACTAGTTCAGGGGTCGGCAACCCGCGGCTCCGGAGCCGCATGCGGCTCTTTAGTCCTTATACTGCGGCTCCGCGTGGTTTGGGAAAATAAATTAGAAGTATTTAGCTGAAGTGTATTTTATTTATGTTAGTTCTTTTTAACTCGTAGTTCTAAATTGGAAGATTGTTGTGATTTTGAAATATAAAAATAAAATTATATTCTATTATTTTTTTCATCGCTCAAAATAAGAGTCACACTCGCGGAAGCCGCCGAAACGCCGTGCATTTATCGAGACTTTCAACCCTACGGATCTTCGGATCCACATTATGTCAGCAGCTGTTCTCCACCGTGAACTATGATAAAGACAAACACCGTGAGTAAACTGACTTCGTATATCCCCGATTTGCGGACTCTGTGCACAGAGGTTCAGGAGCAGAAGTCCCATTGTAAACATATCACGGCAGACCCGACGATGTTTCCATGAACACGCTTTTGAGCACCTCTTTATTGAGCACTTTTCACACACGGTTGCTGTACGCATACAGCCGGCTGTAGCTTTTCAGCTCACAGCCCGACATAGACCACCAACAACACAACAGCACAGATAGCGCAGACGTAAAGGCGGCGAGGCGTGATTACGGGTGTCGCTCAGGTGCGTCCGCCTCCCCTGCAGCGGCGCTGCAAACCACGCCCCGCCGCACGCGTTAACCAGGTAAAATACATATTTAGGCAGAATTTTGCAAATATCTATTTTTCATTTTTCAGCAGCATAGTGCTTTTTTCCAATTATTTTTTAAGAGTCAGGTCAAGGCTCCAACAGCCCAAAGGCGATATAAGGGTGGCGGCTGACAACAGTTTTTGTTTGCTACATGGATCATTTTAGTTCAGCTGGGTGTCTTTCCTTTTGTTATATTTCTTTAAGAGTTCAAAATGTGTTAATTACGTAAATAAAATGTAATTTTCTCTGTAGCACTTCATGGATTTCATAAGCAACACACCTTAGTTGTTCACACAAAGCACAAAGGTAAAAAACAATATATACAGTGTTATCTTCATTTTAGATGTCAAAAAGTATTTGCGGCTCCCAGTGTTTTCTTTTGCGTGGAAACCGGGTCCAAGTGGCTCTTTGGGTGTAAAAGGTTGCACACCCCTGGACTAGTTCGATCAAGCACAGCAATAACATGGTCAGCAAACCATTTGGTTGGAGTTTCCTACCAATCCGGATATAAAAGGAATACAATTCTGCATAAAGCTTGTCAGCAGACGGAAGCATTAGGTGTCTCCTGGTAGACAGCTACACTCATGTTGGAGTTTAGTGTGACTGTGTGAAACCAACATCAGCAGACGGCATGTTACTTCAAATCATCACAATCTTTTGAAACTTCTCATTGGACACCTTGGATTCTGTTTCTCTCCACTCTTCCTCTAGACTCTTGGAACTTGATTTTCAAATGAAATGCAAAATTTACCTTCATCTGAAAAGATGACTTTGGACCACTGAGAAACACACCAGTTCTTTTGCTTTTTACCTTAGCTCTGGTAAGATGCTTCTGACATTGTCTTTAATTAAATGGTGACTTTATAAAAGGAGCAACGTCTGTGCACGGTGCTCTTGATGCACCAACACCAGCCTCAGTCTACTCTCTGTGAAGCTCTCCCAAGTTCCCAAGTGGATATATGCTATTTATACTATTTTACTCAAGCTCAACATTAATGATTTTCAAATGTTTTGAATGTAATGAATACAGAATATATGAAAGTGGCCTTGTTTTTAGAGGAAAAACTTTTCACAGTACTCAAATATTCTTATATGCAGTAGTAACTGTTTTGAGTTATATGCATTATAATCAAAGACAGTAATTTCTTTGTAAGCTTTGTTAAAAAATGGCCAGCGAATAATACTTCATTTTAGTCTTTGTCAGGATCAAGTGAAACAGGTCTGTGTAGAAACCTTCCAATTTACAGGAAACAATTTGGAACATCTAGAAACCCCAAACCCAGTTTGAACACCATATATGCAGTTTTGACAAAGATCTGCCAAGCTTAATTTTATAGTTTTTTTGCATGCTGATTTTTATACTAAACTCATATTATAAAGACCAAGTGAGAAAATCTTCAGGAAAAATCTTCAGGAAAAATATAAATATAAAGTGACCCCTATGGAAACCATCTATTGGAAACCACTTAGTTGGCTTCATACTTAATTTTAGTGCTAACATCACAAAGCATGTAACCAATTCCATGTCTTCCCCCTTAGATGTACTCGGCAGTGCTTTGACTCTGGAATGTATCTCTGCCTCTTTAGTAGAATCATTTAAAAAACACAGAAGACAAAGATAAAAAAAAAAAATACACAAAAAAGTAAAGCTCAAGTCTGACATAAGAAATTCTAAATGTATATGACAGCTCATTTAATTTTTGTCTTCCAATGTGAAATTTTATAAATACAGAACTTTGGTAACATTTTACTTTAAAGGCCTGTATCACTTAACAGTTACTGCATCAATTTATAGAGTCAAGCCTAAACTGTTTGATATAATCAGATTTACTTCAATAGTTTTTCAATAGTTCATTTAGATAGAATATTTGTATCATTAATTTCATTATCTGTCTAAGGGGCCATGGTCTGCAAGAGACTGTGGATACCCCTGCAAAAATATCCAGGAAAGTCAGCATGGCCTAGCTGAGCTCTCACTAAAATTAAAAACACTCAGACTTGTCCAATTATAGCTCCACTATTTAACCCAAACACCAAAAAGATCTCTAAAAATGGCTGTGGTTTTAGTTTGGATTTATGTCACCTTGGTCATGCCCCAACCATAAGTAAAGGTGGGATTCCCTAAATTATAGACATTAGAATATATATATATATATATATATTTTTTTTACCAATTCATGGTTAAATAACTAGAGGAGCATCAACAGACTGAAGTAAAATGGGTGCATATTAAAAAACAGCTTAAAGCTACTTTATATAAATAACATTAATAGAAATAATAATACTAAACTAAACTAAAATTTTCCACATTTCAGTGGTTCAAAATGAAAACTGACTTACAATATATCCAAACATTTACCACTAATCATTTTTGCACATAAGTAACTGTCAAGATTAGACAGGACTGCAAAGTAAAGTTCAGGTTTATGTTAACAAGCATATCACTGTACATTCTGTAGAATTCCTGAGTTTAGCCTCCCATGATGCATGAGACAGGGAGGGAAGATGATAGGAAGAGAATCCAATGGAACACAGAAAGAGAGAGAAAGCTGCCAATGCTTTTATTTTATACCAGTCAAAAAAATACCTGTTGAACAATATTGAAAGACAATACTGGTATCATTCATTTAAAAAAAAAAAGAATAGAAACAAATGCTTTAAATATCAAAGTATGCACAGATTGTGTCATTTAGCCCCAAACTCTAAGCACAGTCTTGTCTGTTGTGTTCTTCTGTTGTGCATTTCACAGTCATCTCCTGACAGAAATCCACTGTTACAGTGGGGCTACATACTTTGTCAGTAGATTCAAGCACTAGTGAACGCTCAGGATCCTCCTGCCTTAAAGGCAACATCTCCTCTGCAGGCTGCCTATCCTCTAACCCCTCCTGATTGGCATCCAAATTAGATGTACAAGCAACCTCACTTTGTTGGGTCACAGGTGACGTGGGCTGGACAGACCTGTCCTCAGTTGAAGGTGATGAGGGGTTGGATGTGAGATCAATGCTGGCAAAGATGGGCGATGGCTGGCTGCCTTGCACCTCCCTACACACTTGCTGGGAGAGGAAAGAGAGGTTCTGCAACAGCTCGGACATGCAAACCTTCAGCCTGTTTCGCTCACTAAGCAGCTTCTCCTTCTCACATACCTGGGTTCACAAGACAAAGCATCATCAGGTTATCATGACATTGCTGTTCCTCATTGCTGATCACTTCATCAGGTAAACTGCAGCCCACTTCCAATCTGGCCCCATACCTCTCATTACAGTTATAAGCCTGTGAAGAATCTTTTAACTCAATCTCATGTCTACACGAGCAGCCTCTGCTTTTCAGTAAAAGTTGCAACGTCAAGTTTAGACCTAGTAAAATTTATATATCATATATTGTTACATAACTGACAAGTGCCTACAAGATTGATATTAGGGAGTTTCTTAATAGGCTTAATAGCACTGGAGCTGGGAATCAATAAAACAACTGTCAATATATTCCAACAGATATTTACGTACAGCAGGAAAAATCCCTGCAAAAGTGGACTGACAATGATCCACTATTGCTTAACATGAGAAAAATGAAGGAGGGTTCACGTTCTGGCAGTCTTTAGTAGTGACACTATTTTAACCATTTAATTTTCTTTTTTTTTTTAAATGAAGTTTCCACCAAGGTGGAAGCCTTCCACCTCTTGGCTTTGCTTTGAAATTCTATGCATAAAAATTCTGAGAAGAATTGGTGAGAACGGGAGCCCTGGAAAAGTCCAACTTCTATTCCAAACAAGTCTGACTACTTGCCAGCAAAGCTGGAGGTCACTGCAGGTGTACAGGGATGGTATGCTGGATATCGCATACTCCTAAAGCAATACCCACAGAATCCACAAACCACAGGTGGACTTGTTGGGCAAATTCCCATGCACCCTGAAAAAACTTTCAGAGAAGAAAGAGCTAGTTCGAAGTTCCATGACCAGGGTCAACACCACATAGTGTAGTGAGATATTAATAATGATGATAATTTCCTTTTCAGTATTTTGGAGTAGACTTTTCCAGTGAAGCTGAGTAGCATGATCGCCCTATAAGTCGAGCACACAATCCATGAATCGCCAATCCACTATAGCATCTGCTGTGTTAGGTCTATTGTTCCAAAAAGCCAAATATAATAAATGTGAGGTTAGTACCAGCATTTGTGGATTTAAATTATAGTTCAAGCTTATGGATCACTAAGGGTTTACAAAATGCATGTAAAAAGAAAAATACATTGTACGGTAATTCCTAAAACAAAAAACAAAAGAGGCAAAAAATTATAAAAAATACAAAAATAAATAATTTATTAATCTATATAACATATAACATACTCCAATGGACCTCAAGAGCAACCTGAGGTTAGTAGCTTGCCCATATTTGGCATGCAGGCTGGAGCAGCCAGGGACTGAATAACCAACCTTTCAATTAGTAGATGACCTGCGGAACCTCCTGAGCTACAGCCACCCCCATATTGTCTTCTTTAACCATATTTACAAATTCCCTGTAAAAAGTTTATCATACTTTTTATTGCTTTTAAATCTGTGAATGGCTTAGATACATTGTTAACACGTTCACTGGACAGACCCTTAGAGCATTAGATTTTCAATGTGGATACTGGAGAACATGTTAGATTAAAATATGGCTTAATAAGTGTCACATTTCCATTTTATACCCACAAACCTTTTATTATTATTATTATTTTATTTATTCAAAGTGTGTGTATGTGTTTTAGTTGACCATACCAGTTTGTGAATCTCGCTCTCCAGGTTCTGGATGCAGTCTAGCTTCCTCTTGCGACAGCGCTGGGCAGCAATACGATTTTTGCTGCGCCTGCGGATGTCATGGATGAATTCCAGCTGTTCCGAGGTCAGTTTATGCATCTTGATGAGAATCTGGAAGTCATTGCGTGGCAAGTTGGTGATCTGGTCCACAGGAAAAGGCAGCTTCACCTACAAAAATCAGGTCTTTATTGCAGTCTATTTAATTTTAAATCAAACAAAACTGTTGCCAAGGAAATTAAGAAAACTATATGTTATGTTTAAGATATTTTCTATTTACATTTAAAAATATAGTTCATATAGAATGCTGCTTGGAAGTCTGCGAACCCTTAAACATTTCCTTTTTTTCTGCATTAATATGACCTAAAACATTAGATTTTAACCTGTCCTTAAATTAGATGAAGTGAACTCAATCAAAAAAAAAAAAATCAGACTCTTCACGTATTTATACAAGAAAATGATTTAACATACATATCTGTCATTTTTCTATATCTACGACTTCAGTGGGATCACATGCTCTGATCTTTTCTCTGCTTTTTGCAGATGATTTGGTTTTGTAGGTGTCACCAAGTGACAACCACGAGCCTGCACTGGGATGTCTTACAGTTGAGAGAGATGAGAAATGGCATTTCCAACTCTGGAGTCATGGCTCTCACCTGAGTCGCTGCCCCAAGTGGAGATGTTCAACTTCAACTGTCTCAGGGTCTTCGTCATAAATCATTATATTAAGTGGTGCCCCCAGTGAAGTACTTTTACCCAGCTATAAATTTGAATATTTTTACATTGTGAATATAAGACTTCAACATAGAACGATTTAATATAGACATAACTGTTATCAGTATGTGTTCAGAAATGGAAGTAGTATTCAATTGCTGCAGTTGCATGTTGTGAGATGGAGTGTACTGTGATATAAAATCCACTAGATGTCAGTATTCTTTGTGCCTGAGATGGCGCACATCTCAGGCACAAAGAACAGAGGTTATCACAACTCTGCCTTATCAAAACAGTTATAGTTCTTTCTGTGTATTCTTCCTCTTTCCATGGAAACACGCTGGCATTTTTTTTCATTTATTGACTGTATAAATAAACGACTCCTGAACACATTTAAATGCATCTGATTAAAACTATTAATGCATCGACAGACATGTTCACCACTTCTTTTTGCTCTTACTGTTACATTGCATCAGAACAGTCCACTACAACAGGACAACCTCTCCTCTTCAAACTAGCAATGCTCTGCACAACAGTGCCAACATTCAAGTATGGTATCATTTATTGTGCTGACAATGCGAAGAGGCACTTATTTACTGGAAACCTGTCACAAAAACATACCATTTGCACCCATTTCTTTTGTTGAACTTAGGAAAAATGCCAAAGACAACACATTTTGACAGCTATAAAATGTAATTTTTGATCCAACAAGGTGATTCCTCAAGAGCTATTATATTATATATCGGCATAGGGTGCTATGTTTAACCTGGACAACATAGATATGGTTTGAACTGAGGAGAAAAGAACAAATGACAGGCTTAAAAACAGCAAATGAATATTATCTGAAAGTCACTTTCTTTGAAAAAGACCTAACACAGGACCTCAGAGATGCATCTGGCCCTTCAGCTGATTCACAAACTGTTCGTAAATGGTCTCGGTGGAAGGGTGGCTGGAGAGAAGCCATTCCTCAGTAAAGGCTATAGGGAGCAACAGCCAAGCTATGCCAAATTATACAAGAACTGGACTGAACATCAGTGCCGATGGGTCTTATGGAGTGGTCAGATTTTGATCCACTCTGCAATATCATATTGAAAGAGTCTGTTTACCAAAAGCTTCATTTGTCAGCATGAAAACTATCCCAAATCAATGTAGTAAAAGCATAACTGGCTAGAAAAACACACAGTCAGTCCATCAGTCATGGACTGGCCTCCAACATTTTTGCTCAGTACTGTATATATTCATAACTGGCATAAGTGGAGCTTGGGTCAGCAGTAGGGATGGGTATCGTTTAGGTTTTATCCGATACTGGTGCCAAATCGGTACTTTTGAAACGGTGCTGGTGCTTAAACGGTGCTCGAACCAGTGCTTAAAGAATGGAGAACACAAACTTTGTCCAAAAACCTCTTATGTTTTTATTTTTAGCAGTCTCTTTTTTTCTGCAAAATGATGAGAACTGTACTAACATATAAACATCATCTGTGCAAAGATTTATGTTTTTAAAGTGAAACAGTGAAAAATTACAGCACTGTCAATACATGAATATCCAGACGTACAAAAATGTCCAATTTTGGCACACAACTGGACACCATGCCAGTTGAATTTTTTAGGTATTTAAGAGCAGAAATTCATTAATTTTATTAACATGCCTAAAAATGCTTTTTTTAAAAATACATTTTTGAAGAATTAACCACACATTTACATGGTAATGGGCCTTTTCTGCGCATGGAGCGCTTAATTGGCCTCTGGCCCTTTAAACTCTGAGGGGCTGTAACTTTGGTTTCTTTCGGTCAATTTGCATGATTGACACCTCTTTTTAATTGTTTGAGCCAATAGAGTCACAGTAACAATGTCACGTTCACGTTACTTCAACCAGTCAGACATTCCAAGGCCAAAACCCACGTGGGCCCAAATTTCCTGCATGTGACGTCTGTCCAGTCACGTGTCTATAGGTGGGTCTAAAATGGAGGTTGTTGACAGAAAACGGCTCTGATGCAGCTAGGTAGGCGTGGTAACTGCTGATAATCATGTGGCTACCGGCTTTAAGAGCCAATTAAAGGTTAATTTTATTGGTACTGGTAAAATGATTAGAGGAGAAATATACATGTTTGATGTTAAGAATATAATTTCTAGTTAATTTCAAAATACTGTTTTGTTAAAGGTATAAGAATATAGAAGTGCGACATTCTAATGCGCTTTTTAGTATTTGGGCTTCCGGCACACTGTAGTTACGTAGTTGGGGAGTCAGATAAGCTGGAAGCAACACAGTTTTTTGACCGAGTCTTGCCATGTAAATTCAAAGTTTCAATAAACATCTTTTTTGCAAGAAAAGAGCCTGGACTTGCTCGCGTTTCAAATGCATGTTGCCGGACTGACTCCTAAAGGTGGTACAGAAGAGTGAAATAGAGACGGAGTGCCGCCACTACAAAAGTCAAAAAACTCGCTTCACCAATATGTGGGGGATCGGCTGCGTGGCGCTCGGATGGAAGGGCGCAGCCTAGCGGAATGTAAGATAAAAGGCGCTGCTTAAGGATGCTGGCACAGAACCGGATAATTCTTTGGATTATTCTTTAGAAGAAGGTAACAAACTCTCTTATTACTTCGTGCTGTAAGAGGAAAAGGACGTCTTTCGGCGGCTCGTTAAGTTTGGTGGAAAACGAAAGTGAAACTTAACTTCCCTGCCGTTGTCAACCCTGCTCTCTTTTTTCTCTCTCTGCCTGTGGGACTGCATGTTGTAAAACAGGATTTGATGCAGTCAATGTGGAGTTTTTGGCACGTTATGAAGCTGGTTTACACTATGTCTATTAAAAAAATCTAAGAAGACAAATAGTGCATGCAACTTGAGCCAATAAACCCCTGAAACTTGTAAGATGGCAGATGAAAGAGAGGTGGGAAGAACGTGTAAGTTAACAGAGAAGGCTTTGGAAGAAAAATTACAGAGATTCATTGCCTTAAGAAGACGAACATTAGGAACAATCACAGGCAAAATAAAGGAGATAAAGACAATGATGAGTGATGCTCAGAACCTTCAAAATGTGAAAGAAAGGATGGAAAGTGACTTTGCATTGGCTCTGAATGAGTTTCACAGTCACAATAACCAGGTTATGAGCCTTTTGTCTGAAGAAGAAAAAATGTTTGACCAGGACAATTGGTTTGAGCCCAAAATGGCATCAATAAGAGAGTTTATGAAAATAACAAAGAAATAGATAGCAGAGGATCATAAGCATATGATTCCAAATGAAGCTGAGCAGCAGGAGCACATTACAGATGACTTGGAGGAAGCTGTGAACCCAGATGACAGCGCATCACAGGTTGGAGCTAGAAAGGATGCAGTTCATAGCTCGCATGGGTCTCAAATCAGCCGAGCATCTACAACATCTAGAGTTTCCTCCACTTGTGCTAAACAGGAGGCAGAACACGCAGCCTTGTTGGAACGAGCCGCAGCATTGAAGAAAAAGCAAGAACTTGAGTTAGAGTTGGCTAGGATTAGGCAACATCTTGAGCTTGAAACAGCAAGAGTCAAAGTGGAAAAGGAAGAGTTAGAGTTGGAGACTGCACTAGCGGAAAGTCAAGCAAAATTAAAGGTGCTCAAAGAATATGAAAGATCTGAAGATGGTCTGAGCAGTTATGTGTCAATACAAAGATCGCAAGGTCGAGGAGTTAAAAAGGAAAGAGTTGGCATAATGCTCCCACAACAAGCTGATGTGAGTAGTCACGCTAATTCACAAGTGCAAAACTCACAGGTACCACAACTGTCTCATCCAGTCTCCACTCATGGGCTTAATGCTCACATTAACAGAAGTGATGATCTATTGTCAGTCATGCAGAAACAGAATGCAATCACTGAGTTACTTGTGAAACAGCAGCAGCTGGGTCAGTTGCCAACAAAGGACATTCCTGTTTTTAAAGGTGATGCACTACAGGATAAGGCCTTCATAAGAGCCTTCGAACATGCAGTAGAGCAAAAGACTGATAACGATCAAGATAAGCTGTATTTTTTGGAACAGTTCACTGCTGGCGAACCACAGGAGCTAATTCGCAGTTGTGTTCACATGACTCCTAGCAAAGGTTACCGTGAGGCCAGACGGTTGCTACATAAGCACTATGGAGATGAGCTAAGGATCGCAAGCGCATTCATTGAGAAAGCACTCAAATGGCCGCAAGTGAAAAATGATGATGCAAAAGCATTAAATGCTTATGCTATGTTCCTGACTGGATGTCGCAACACCATGGAAGATGTTGAATTTTTGGAAGAGATGGATAATCCAATCAATCACAGTGATATCCAAGCTGCCCTATAAAACCAGAGAACGCTGGCATGTAGAAGCATTTGAACTCCAAGAAAAGAAGGGCAAAAGAGCAAGATTTGCAGATTTGGTGAACTTTATAGACCGCCAGGCTAAGATAGCTATGGATCCACTCTTTGGTAATATCCCAGACAACCGTGCAGTGACAAGTGGAAAGACTGACCAAAAGGAAAGATATCCAGCAAAGAAGGAGTTTCGAGGAAGCAGTTTTGCCACCAACATCTCCGCCGAGAACAAAAGACAAGAAACAAACGTTAAAACTGAAAATTCAATCAAGACAGTGAGTGCCTTTGAGAAGCCATGTTTGTATTGTCAGCAGCCTCACACTCTTGCTTCTTGTGGCAAGATTAAGAATCAACCACACAAAGAACGTGTAGATTTCTTGAAGTCAAAGGGACTCTGTTTTGGATGTTTGGTTTATGGGCATCTCAGCAAGTTCTGTAAGCGCAGAATGGAATGTAAAGAGTGTTCACAAAAGCACCCAGACATTCTGCACAGCCAGAAAAAAGAAAGTTCTGTGGAAGCAAAGAGGAAGGATGTTACTGATGGCAATGAGGCACCTTGTGCTCAAGTTCCTGTCAGTCAAGAGACTTGTGGGCTTACAGGGGCCGGAGAAGAGGAATGTGTGCTCTCTATAGTACCAGTCAAGATCAAATCTAAAATAAGTGATAAATATATAGAGACTTATGCCTTTTTGGACCCGGGAAGCACGGCAACATTCTGCACTGAAGATCTACAAAGGAAACTGAATGTTAAAGGAAAGCCTACACGGATACTTCTAAGTACCATGAGTCAAGAAAAGCCAGGAGAACAGAAACTCATGAACAGTTTTGTTATATCAGGCCTGGAAGTGTGTGGGTTGGAAGATTCCAAGTTCGTTGACTTACCCAAGGTGTTCACTCACACTAGTATACCTGTGAGTAGTGGAAACATACCCAAGCAGTCAGACATTCAGAAGTGGCCTTATCTACATGAAGTGAGGCTACCAGAGATAGAGGCTAATGTAGACCTGCTTATAGGAGCCAACTGTGCAAAAGCAATGGAGCCATGGCGTGTCATTAATGGACAAAATGGAGGTCCTTATGCAGTGAAGACCACCATTGGTTGGGTTGTGAATGGACCCATAAGAAAAGAACTAAATGATTCAGAAAACAAAGAACCACATTTCTCAGTAAGCCGAATCTCCTTAGTGGAAGTTGAGAAGCTACTGGTCCAACAGTATAACATCAATTTTTCGGAACGTAATTATGACGACAAAGAGGAAATGTCACAAGAAGACAAACAGTTTCTACGAGCAGTAGAAAAGACAACGACCTTCGAAAATGGACACTATAACGTTGGATTGCCACTTAAGAATGAGAATCTGCAAATGCCAAACAACCGTTGTGTTGCGGAGCAGCGGATAGCATGTTTGCTCAGGAAGTTTAAGAAGAATCCTCAGTTTTTTGAAGATTATAAGTGCTTCATGGAAAACATCATCACCAAGGGCTATGCAGTTCCAGTGCCAGACCATCAGTTGAGCCGTGACGACAACAGAGTGTTCTATATACCACACCATGGGGTGTATCACCCGAAGAAGAGAAAGTTGCGAGTCGTGTTCGACTGTACGGCTTCATACCAGGATATGTCTCTAAACAAGGAGTTACTGCAGGGACCGGATCTGACTAACACGCTGGTGGGTGTTCTTTTAAGATTCCGTGAAGAGCCAGAAGCGCTGATGGCAGACATTGAATCAATGTTTTACCAAGTCAATGTACCAGAAAGAGATGCTGATCTTCTTCGTTTTCTTTGGTGGCCAGATGGCAAGCTGGATGAGCCCATGAAGGAATATAGGATGATGGTGCACCTATTCGGAGCTACTTCCTCACCAAGTGTCGCCTCATATGCGCTAAGAAGAACCGTAGAAGATCACAAGAAAGAAGCATCTCCAGAAGCTGTTCAGACAGTCATGTGCAACTTCTACGTAGATGATTGTCTGAAAAGCGTAGCTACAGAAAAGGCTGCAGTGAAATTAGTCAGTGATCTTCGTGCTCTGTGTACCAGTGGAGGGTTTACATTAACAAAATGGACAAGTAACAGTAGAAAAGTGTTGATGTCAATTCCTGAAGAACACAGAGCCAACGAGGTGAAAGATCTGGATCTTAGGCATGACACTTTGCCAGTTGAGAGAACTCTAGGTGTACAGTGGAACACAGAAACAGATACCTTCACTTACACTATAAGGTTGCAAGACAAGCCAATGACCAGAAGAGGCATTTTGTCAGTCATTAATTCAATTTATGACCCTCTTGGCTTTCTAGCACCAGTCATCTTGCCTGCAAAACTTTTGTTGAAAGATCTCTGTAAAGAGCAGCATGGTTGGGACAAGGAGATCAACGAAAAGCATGCAAAAGTTTGGAAAAAATGGAAAGAAGACGTTGTACTCCTCTGCAGCTTCCATGTGAGTAGATGCTTAAAGCCTACAGGTTTCGGATGCACCGTTGTTGCACAGTTGCACCATTTTTCCGATGCTTCAGATTATGCATATGGAACTGTCTCTTACCTGTTGATGGAAAATAGACATGGCAAGAGACATTGCGCCTTTCTCATTGGGAAATCAAGAGTTTCTCCGCTCAAGCAAGTCACAATTCCTAGGCTTGAGCTGACTGCAGCAGTGATTTCAGTGAGGATGGACAGATTACTGCGACAAGAACTTCAAGTTCCTCTGCAACAATCAGTCTTCTGGACAGACAGCACAACTGTGCTTAGCTACATTGATAGCGAAACATCTCGCTTCAAAACTTTGGTTGCAAATAGAGTTTCACTGATTCGAGAAGCAACCAAGCCATTACAATGGAAGTATGTGACATCGGCAGAAAATCCTGCAGATCAAGCAAGCAGAGGCTTAAAGCCAAAAGATCTGCTAGAAGGAGGTTCATGGATTCACGGGCCGAACTATCTTCTAGATGAAAATGAATGGCCGGAACAGCCAGTGAGAAAGAAGGAAAACCTTCAAGATGATCCAGAAGTCAAGACTTCAGCAACGGTTAATATGCTGAAAGTTGAGGAATGCATGGAACCGATGAAACATGTCATTGACTACTATTCAGACTGGACTAAACTGAAAAGAGCAGTGGCCTGGATAATGAAGCTAAGGAAGGTGCTGTGGATGTTAAAGGAAGAAAGAAAACATTACTCACAGTGACGCTGTCACTTGGTGTTCGCTCGCTCTGCGGTATAGTATCACTTCCTGTTCCTGCTCAAACACAGTGGTGTTTCTGAGTAGCTTTTCTGCTTAGCAATTTAATTTAAATCTTTTGATACATCCCTTTTTCATAGTATAATCTTAACGTGCTTCATCTGAATCACCCTTTCTGTGTGCTCACTGCCTAATTTATAGCCAAAGTATTCACTCACTGTCTCTGTACTGTTTCGCTAGCTTAGCTTAGCTCATAGCCGACTCGTTAGCACCATGGCTACTTTCACCTGTCCCTCCTGCACTTTCCTGCTCATTGTGTCAGATGTTTAGTTACTCCTCGGCCTCCTTTAGCAGTAATGATACCTGTAACAAATGTAGCATATTTGTAGCTCTGGAGGCCAGGATTACTGAATTGGAGACTCGGCTTCGCACCCTTCATTTACCCGTAGCCAGCCAGGCCCCTGTAGCTGGTGCAGCCGAAGATAGCGTAGGCCCCGCTAGCTGTTCCCCGGCAGACCCCAAGCAGCTGGGGAAAGAGGGCGGCTGGGTGACGGTGAGGAGGAAGCATAGTCTTAAACTGAAGCCCCAGGGACACCACCAACCTGTTCATGTGTCTAACCGTTTTTCCCCACTCGGCGACACACCCGCCGGGGGTCAAACTCTGGTAATTGGCGATTCTGTTCTCAGACATGTGAAGCTAGAGACACCGGCAACCATAGTCAATTGTCTTCCAGGGGCCAGAGCAGGCGACATTGAAGGAAATTTAAAACTGCTGGCTAAGGGTAAACGTAAATACAGTAAGATCATAATTCACGTCGGCAGTAATGACACCCGGTTACGCCAATCGGAGGTCACTAAAATCAATATTGAATTGGTGTGTAACTTTGCCAAAACAATGTCGGACTCTGTAGTTTTCTCTGGTCCCCTCCCCAATCAGACCAGGAGTGACATGTTTAGCCGCATGTTCTCCTTAAATTGCTGGCTGTCTGAGTGGTGTCCCAGAAACGATGTGGGCTTCATAGATAATTGGCAAACCTTCTGGAGGAAACCTGGTCTTGTTAGGAGAGACGGCATCCATCCCACTTTGGATGGAGCAGCTCTCATTTCTAGAAATATGGACCAATTTATTAAACTCCCCAAAATATGACTATCCAGAGTTGGGACCAGGAAGCAGAGTTGCAGTCTTACACGCCTCTCTGCAGCTTCTCTCCTCCTGCTACCCCCCCAAAAACCCATCTCCACTGAGACTGTGTCAGCTCCCAAACAGACAAAAAACAAACTAAAAACCAGCAATAAACAACTTAAACATAAAAAATCCCAAAGAAAGAACAATACAGTATCCACATCTGAACCAAAGAGTAAAACAATGAAATGTGGATTATTAAATATTAGGTCTCTCTCCTCCAAGTCTCTGTTAGTACATGACTTAATAATTGATCAACAAATCGATTTACTCTGCCTTACAGAAACCTGGTTGCAGCAGGATGATTATGTTAGTTTAAATGAATCAACACCCCCGAGTCATTCTAACTACCAGAAATCTCGAAGCACAGGCCGAGGGGGCGGTGTGGCAGCAATTTTTCACACCAGCCTATTAATTAACGAAAGACCAAGACAGACTTTTAATTCATTTGAAAGCCTGATGCTTAGCCTCGTCCACCCCAGCTGTAAAACTCAGAAACCAGTCTTACTTGTTATCATCTATCGTCCACCTGGGCCTTACACAGAGTTTCTCTCTGATTTCTCAGACTTTTTATCTGATTTAGTGCTCAGCTCAGATAAAATAATTATTGTGGGTGATTTTAACATCCATGTAGATGCTAAAAATGACAGCCTCAACATCGCATTTAATCTGTTATTAGACTCAATTGGCTTCTCTCAATATGTAAAAGAACCCACCCACCACTTTAATCATACTCTAGATCTCATTTTAACATATGGCATAGAAACTGAACATTTAACAGTGTTTCCTGAAAACCCTCTGCTGTCTGATCATTTCCTGATAACATTTACATTTACAATAATTGATTACACAGCAGTGGAGAGTAGACTTTATCACAGTAGATGTCTTTCTGAAAGTGCTGTAACTAAGTTTAAGAATATAATCCACCCACTGTTATCATCTTCAATGCCCTGTACCAACATAGAGCAGAGCAGCTACCTGAACGCTACTCCAACAGAGGTTGATTATCTTGTTAATAATTTTACCTTCTCACTACGTACGACTCTGGATACTGTAGCTCCTGTGAAAACTAAGGCCTCAAATCCAAAGTCCCTGACTCCGTGGTATAATTCTCAAACACGTAGCCTAAAGCAGATAACCCGTAAGCTGGAGAGGAAATGGCGTGTCACAAATTTAGAGGATCATCATTTAGCCTGGAGAAATAGTTTGCTGCTTTATAAGAAAGCCCTCCGCAAAGCCAGAACATCTTACTATTCGTCACTGATTGAAGAAAATAAGAACAACCCCAGGTTTCTCTTCAGCACTGTAGCCAGCCTGACAAAAAGTCAGAGCTCTACTGAGCCAACAATCCCTTTAACGTTAACTAGTAATGACTTCATGAACTTCTTCACAAATAAAATTTTTATCATTAGAGAAAAAATTACCAATAATCATCCCACAGATGTAATATTATCTACAGCTACTTTTAATACCATCGATGTTAAGTTAGACTCTTTTTCTCCAATTGATCTTTCTGAGTTAACTTCAATAATTAATTCCTCCAAACCATCAACGTGTCTTTTAGACCCCATTCCTACAAAACTGCTCAAAGAAGTCCTGCCATTAATTAATTCTTCGATCTTAAGTATGATCAACCTATCTCTAATAATCGGCTATGTACCACAGGCCTTCAAGCTGGCTGTAGTTAAACCTTTACTCAAAAAGCCATCTCTAGACCCAGCTGTCTTAGCTAATTACAGGCCAATTTCCAACCTTCCTTTTATATCAAAAATCCTTGAAAGAGTAGTTGTCAAACAGCTAACAGATCATCTGCAGAGGAATGGCTTATTTGAAGAGTTTCAGTCAGGTTTCAGAGCTCATCACAGCACAGAAACAGCTTTAGTGAAGGTTACAAATGATCTTCTTATGGCCTCTGACAGTGGACTCATCTCTGTGCTTGTCCTGCTAGACCTTAGTGCAGCGTTCGATACTGTTGACCATAATATCCTATTAGAGCGATTAGAACATGCTGTAGGTATTACAGGTACTGCGCTGCAGTGGTTTGTATCATATCTATCTAATAGACTCCAATTTGTTCATGTAAATGGAGAGTCCTCTTCACACACTAAGGTCAATTATGGTGTTCCACAGGGTTCAGTGCTAGGACCAATTCTATTTACATTATACATGCTTCCCCTAGGCAGCATCATTAGAAGACATAGCATAAATTTTCACTGCTATGCAGATGACACGCAGCTCTATCTGTCCATGAAGCCAGGTAACACACACCAATTAGTTAAACTGCAGGAATGTCTTAAAGACATAAAGACCTGGATGGCCGCTAACTTTCTGCTTCTTAATTCAGATAAAACTGAGGTTATTGTACTCGGCCCTGAAAATCTTAGAAATATGGTATCTAACCAGATTCTTACTCTGGATGGCATTACCTTGGCCTCCAGTAACACTGTGAGGAACCTTGGAGTCATTTTTGACCAGGACATGTCCTTCAACGCACATATTAAACAAATATGTAAGACTGCTTTCTTCCATTTGCGCAACATCTCTAAAATTAGAAATATCCTGTCTCAGAGTGATGCTGAAAAACTAGTTCATGCATTTATTACTTCCAGGCTGGACTACTGTAATTCTTTATTATCAGGATGTCCTAAAAACTCGCTGAAAAGTCTTCAGCTAATCCAAAATGCTGCAGCAAGAGTACTGACAGGGACTAGGAAGAGAGAACATATTTCTCCTGTTTTGGCTTCCCTTCATTGGCTTCCTGTTAAATCCAGAATTGAATTCAAAATCCTGCTCCTCACATACAAGGTCTTAAATAATCAGGCCCCATCTTATCTTAATGACCTTGTAGTACCATATCACCCTATTAGAGCACTTCGCTCTTGCTCTGCAAGCTTACTTGTTGTTCCTAGAGTATTTAAAAGTAGAATGGGAGGGAGAGCCTTCAGTTTTCAGGCCCCTCTTCTGTGGAACCAGCTTCCAGTTTGGATTCGGGAGACAGACACTATCTCTACTTTCAAGATTAGGCTTAAAACTTTCCTTGTTGCTAAAGCATATAGTTAGGGCTGGACCAGGTGACCCTGAATCCTCCCTTAGTTATGCTGCAATAGACGTAGGCTGCCGGGGATTCCCATGATCCATTGAGTTTTTCCTTTCCAGCCACTCACTATGTGTTAATAGACCTCTCTGCATCGAATCATATCTGTTATTAATTTCTGTCTCTCTTCCACAGCATGTCTTTCATCCTGTTTTCCTTCTTCACCCCAACCGGTCGCAGCAGATGGCCGCCCCTCCCTGAGCCTGGTTCTGCCGGAGGTTTCTTCCTGTTAAAAGGGAGTTTTTCCTTCCCACTGTCGCCAAAGTGCTTGCTCATAGGGGGTCATATGATATGATTGTTGGGGTTTTCTCTGTATTTATTATTGTGCGATCTATTGTACAATATAAAGCGCCTTGAGGCGACTTTTGTTGTGATTTGGCGCTATATAAATAAAATTGAATTGAATTGAATTACTCGAACATAGTCCAGAAAAATGAAAATGATCCTGAAAAGCAAAGGTTAAAGTTGCAAGTGCACATGGAGACATTTAAATCTGCAATGGGAAAGAAAGCACTTGCTTTGGAGGATCTTGAGGCTGCCGAGTCAGAAATTGTTCGCTTCAGCCAGAAACAACATGATGGAGAGGAGATCAAAATCCTACAGAAGGGAGGACAGCTCAGTTGTAGCAGCCAGCTGTTCAAATTAGACCCAGTTCTGCGAGATGGGATGCTGAGAGTTGGCAGCAGACTCAATAAATCAGGCTTGCCAGAAAATGCTAAACAACCAGCAATTCTTTCTAAACACAGCAAAGTCTCTGAAATCATCTTGAGAGACATCCATCAACGAACTGGTCACTGTGGTCGCAATTATGTGCTGGCGCAGTTGCGATGCAGGTATTGGATTCCACAAGCCAACTCAGCAATTAGAAAGATAATCAACAAATGTCAAATTTGCCGTAGGATTTCTGGAAGGGTTGGTGAGCAGAGGATGGCAGACTTACCTGAAGACCGTCTTCTACCAGACAAACCTCCGTTCACGAACACTGGTGTTGACTACTTTGGCCCATTTGATGTCAAGCGGGGCCGGGGTACTGTCAAAAGATATGGTGTCATGTTTACCTGCCTCACTCTCAGAGCTGTACATATTGAAGTTGCAGACAGTCTTGACACAGACTCCTGTATCAATGCGATTCGACGTTTCATCTGCAGAAGAGGTCAAGTTACCATGATGAGGTCAGATAATGGCACAAACTTTGTGGCAGCGGAAAGGGAGTTGAGGGAAGCCATGCAAAGATTGGATAACGACAAAATAGAAAGAGTCCTACAACCAAAAGGTATAAAGTGGATTTTTAACAGCCCGGCTGCTTCACATCAAGGTGGAGTTTGGGAGAGACAAATTCGAACAGTGCGTCGAATTCTCAGCGCTCTCTTGAAGGAACAAGTGCCAAATGAAGATTGTCTTCATACGATAATGTGTGAGATTGAAAGCATTATTAATGGCAGACCTCTCACAAGTGTATCAGATGACATAAATGGCGTTGAAGCTTTAACGCCGAGCCATCTGTTGCTGCTTAAGTCACAGCCCCTCATGCCTCCAGGTGTCTTCAACAAAAATGATGCATACACCAGAAGAAGATGGAGACAGGTTCAATATCTGGCAGATTTGTTTTGGACCAGATGGACTCGTGAATATCTTCCACTTCTGCAAGAGCGCCAGAAGTGGCTGAAACCGAGAAGAAACTTCATGGTCGGAGATCTTGTGCTGCTGGTGGACAGTTCTTCTCCACGCAACTCCTGGCTCATGGGGAGAGTGGTTGAGACGTTGCCAGACTCAAGTGGAATAGTCCGAAGATTGAAAGTAAAAACTAAAAGCAACATCCTCGAAAGACCCGTTAACAAGTTGTGTCTTCTGGAGGAGGCTTCATCCGAGCGATGAAGAGAAAGAATGTTGTTCATGGACATTACAATTAGGTTGGCTCTTAATCGAAAGGAGCCAGTTGAGGTGGTTCGGGCATCTGACAAGGATGCCTCCTGGGCACCTCCTGGGTGAGGTGTTCCGGGCATGTCCCACCGGAAGGAGGCTCCGGGGCAGACCCAGGACACGCTGGAGAGATTATATCTCTCGGCTGGCCTGGGAACACCTTGGTGTTCACCCGGATAAGCTGGAGGAGGTGGCTGGGGAGAGGGAGGTCTGGGCTTCTCTGCTTAGGCTGCTGCCCCCGCGACCCGGCCTCGGATAAAGCGGATGAAGATGGATGGATGGATGAATGGATGGCTCTTAAGGATTAATGTGTAAGTTAGTAATTGTTTAGTTCTCCCACCTAACCAATTAGGGGCCGGATGATGTAAGAGCCAATTAAAGGTTAATTTTATTGGTACTGGTAAAATGATTAGAGGAGAAATATAC
The DNA here is from genome assembly GCF_001858045.2 of Oreochromis niloticus. Lineage (NCBI taxonomy): Eukaryota > Metazoa > Chordata > Actinopteri > Cichliformes > Cichlidae > Oreochromis > Oreochromis niloticus. Next base: position 477,759 of record NC_031983.2, read on the forward strand.
ATGTTTGATGTTAAGAATATAATTTCTAGTTAATTTCAAAATACTGTTTTGTTAAAGGTATAAGAATATAGAAGTGCGACATTCTAATGCGCTTTTTAGTATTTTGGGCTTCCGGCACACTGTAGTTACGTAGTTGGGGAGTCAGATAAGCTGGAAGCAACACAGTTTTTTGACCGAGTCTTGCCATGTAAGGAAAGGAAAGGAAGGAAAGGAAAGGAAAAACTCAATGCATCATGGGAATCCCCGGCAGCCTACGTCTATTGCAGCATAACTAAGGGAGGATTCAGGGTCACCTGGTCCAGCCCTAACTATATGCTTTAGCAAAAAGGAAAGTTTTAAGCCTAATCTTGAAAGTAGAGATAGTGTCTGTCTCCCGAATCCAAACTGGAAGCTGGTTCCACAGAAGAGGGGCCTGAAAACTGAAGGCTCTGCCTCCCATTCTACTTTTAAATACTCTAGGAACAGCAAGTAGGCCTGCAGAGCGAGAGCGAAGTGCTCTAATAGGGTGATATGGCACTACAAGGTCATTAAGATAAGATGGGGCCTGATTATTTAAGACCTTGTATGTGAGGAGCAGGATTTTGAATTCAATTCTGGATTTAACAGGAAGCCAATGAAGGGAAGCCAAAACAGGAGAAATATGCTCTCTCTTTCTAGTCCCTGTCAGGACTCTTGCTGCAGCATTTTGGATCAGCTGAAGGCTTTTCAGGGAGTTTTTAGGACATCCTGATAATAAAGAATTACAGTAGTCCAGCCTGGAAGTAATAAATGCATGAACTAGTTTTTCAGCGTCACTCTGAGACAGGATATTTCTAATTTTAGAGATGTTGCACAAATGGAAGAAAGCAGTCTTACATATTTGTTTAATATGTGCGTTGAAGGACATGTCCTGGTCAAAAATGACTCCAAGGTTCCTCACAGCATTACTGGAGGCCAAGGTAATGCCATCCAGAGTAAGAATCTGGTTAGATACCATATTTCTAAGATTTTCAGGGCCGAGTACAATAACCTCAGTTTTATCTGAATTAAGAAGCAGAAAGTTAGCGGCCATCCAGGTCTTTATGTCTTTAAGACATTCCTGCAGTTTAACTAATTGGTGTGTGTTATCTGGCTTCATGGATAGATAGAGCTGCGTGTCATCTGCATAGCAGTGAAAATTTATGCTATGTCTTCTAATGATGCTGCCTAGGGGAAGCATGTATAATGTAAATAGAATTGGTCCTAGCACTGAACCCTGTGGAACACCATAATTGACCTTAGTGTGTGAAGACGACTCTCCATTTACTTGAACAAATTGGAGTCTATTAGACAGATATGATACAAACCACTGCAGCACAGTACCTGTAATACCTACAGCATGTTCTAATCGCTCTAATAGGATATTATGATCAACAGTATCAAACGCAGCACTAAGGTCTAGCAGGACAAGCACAGAGATGAGTCCACTGTCAGAAGCCATAAGAAGATCATTTGTAACCTTCACTAAAGCTGTTTCTGTGCTGTGATGAGCTCTGAAACCTGACTGAAACTCTTCAAATAAGCCATTCCTCTGCAGATGATCTGTTAGCTGTTTGACAACTACTCTTTCAAGGATTTTTGATATGAAAGGAAGGTTGGAGATTGGCCTATAATTAGCTAAGACAGTTGGGTCTAGAGATGCTTTTTAAGTAAAGGTTTAACTACAGCCAGCTTGAAGGCCTGTGGTACATAGCCGATTATTAGAGATAGGTTGATCATATTTAAGACTGAAGAATTAATTAATGGCAGGACTTCTTTGAGCAGTTTTGTAGGAATGGGGTCTAAAAGACACGTTGATGGTTTGGAGGAATTAATTATTGAAGTTAACTCAGAAAGATCAATTGGAGAAAAAGAGTCTAACTTAACATCAATGGTACTAAGAGTAGCTGTAGATAATATTACATCTGTGGGATGATTATTGGTAATTTTTTCTCTAATGATAAAAATTTTATTTGTGAAGAAGTTCATGAAGTCATTACTAGTTAACGTTAAAGGGATTGTTGGCTCAGTAGAGCTCTGACTTTTTGTCAGCCTGGCTACAGTGCTGAAGAGAAACCTGGGGTTGTTCTTATTTTCTTCAATCAGTGACGAATAGTAAGATGTTCTGGCTTTGCGGAGGGCTTTCTTATAAAGCAGCAAACTATTTCTCCAGGCTAAATAATGATCCTCTAAATTTGTGACACGCCATTTCCTCTCCAGCTTACGAGTCATCTGCTTTAGGCTACGTGTTTGAGAATTATACCACGGAGTCAGGTACTTCTGATTTGAGACCTTTGTTTTCACAGGAGCTACAGTATCCAGAGTCGTACGTAGTGAGGAGGTAAAATTATTAACAAGATAATCGACCTCTGTTGGAGTAGCGTTCAGATAGCTGCTCTGCTCTATGTTGGTACAGGGCATTGAAGATGATAACAGTGGGTGGATTATATTCTTAAACTTAGTTACAGCACTTTCAGAAAGACATCTACTTTGATAAAGTCTACTCTCCACTGCTGTGTAATCAATTATTGTAAATGTAAATGTTATCAGGAAATGATCAGACAGCAGAGGGTTTTCAGGAAACACTGTTAAATGTTCAGTTTCTATGCCATATGTTAAAACAAGATCTAGAGTGTGATTAAAGTGGTGGGTGGGTTCTTTTACAGTTTGAGAGAAGCCAATTGAGTCTAATAACAGATTAAATGCGATGTTGAGGCTGTCATTTTTAGCATCTACATGGATGTTAAAATCACCCACAATAATTATTTTATCTGAGCTGAGCACTAAATCAGATAAAAAGTCTGAGAAATCAGAGAGAAACTCTGTGTAAGGCCCAGGTGGACGATAGATAATAACAAGTAAGACTGGTTTCTGAGTTTTACAGCTGGGGTGGACAAGGCTAAGCATCAGGCTTTCAAATGAATTAAAAGTCTGTCTTGGTCTTTCATTGATTAATAGGCTGGTGTGGAAAATTGCTGCCACACCGCCCCCTCGGCCTGTGCTTCGAGATTTCTGGTAGTTAGAATGACTCGAGGGTGTTGATTCATTTAAACTAACATACTCATCCTGCTGCAACCAGGTTTCTGTAAGGCAGAGTAAATCGATTTGTCGATCAATTATTAAGTCATGTACTAACAGAGACTTGGAGGAGAGAGACCTAATATTTAATAATCCACATTTCACTGTTTTACTCTTTGGTTCAGATGTGGATACTCTATTGTTCTTTCTTTGGGATTTTTTATGTTTAAATTGTTTATTGCTGGTTTTTAGTTTGTTTTTTGTCTGCTTGGGAGCTGACACAGTCTCAATGGAGATGGGTTTTTGGGGGGGTAGCAGGAGGAGAGAAGCTGCAGAGAGGCGTGTAAGACTGCAACTCTGCTTCCTGGTCCCAACTCTGGATAGTCATATTTTGGGGGGTTTAATAAATTGGTCCATATTTCTAGAAATGAGAGCTGCTCCATCCAAAGTAGGATGGATGCCGTCTCTCCTAACAAGACCAGGTTTCCTCCAGAAGGTTTGCCAATTATCTATGAAGCCCACATCGTTTCTGGGACACCACTCAGACAGCCAGCAATTTAGGGAGAACATGCGGCTAAACATGTCACTCCTGGTCTGATTGGGGAGGGGACCAGAGAAAACTACAGAGTCCGACATTGTTTTTGCAAAGTTACACACCGATTCAATATTGATTTTAGTGACCTCCGATTGGCGTAACCGGGTGTCATTACTGCCGACGTGAATTATGATCTTACTGTATTTACGTTTACCCTTAGCCAATGTAAATTCAAAGTTTCAATAAACATCTTTTTTGCAAGAAAAGAGCCTGGACTTGCTCGCGTTTCAAATGCATGTTGCCGGACTGACTGCTAAAGGTGGTACAGAAGAGTGAAATAGAGACGGAGTGCCGCCAGTACAGCGGCTACCGGCGAAAATAATGGAGGAAATCTGGACGGTAAGCCAATTTCTGTCTTAGCGCATTTGCGCTGCTGTGTGTTTTTGTGGTCTTCTTTTGCGGCTGATTCAGTGAATTTTGGTCAGAGTGTGGTGAAACTTGATGTTTGGAATTGGTGATAGCTCTGAAAGATAACCAGCCTATCTTTAGCCGGTTACATGAAGTCTGGAGAATTTCTGGTTCGCCTTGTTTGTTTAGCGGACTTGTGCGCATTTACATAACTGCTCGTTTAATCATGGCTTGTTTTCGTTGAGTTTGGTGGTTGTAGAAATGGTTTATATGAGATTTTAGCTGAGATTCAGAGGTTTCTGTGGATACCACACATATCTGGACTTATATTTCTCACCCCGTGTTATAACCAATTAAACATGATCTCCTCCTTTTTGCTCCCGGTACTGGGGGCGTGGGGTTTAAAGTACTTGTTGCAGGCTGCTGAGTTTGGATCTTTTGCTGTGAAGTACAGCCAGACTTTTGACCGCTTCGCCTTGGGCATTTTTAATCTGTAGCTCTGCTCTAAAAGAACGTACGTACCTGGGCCCGCCTACTATCCTTGTAAAGGTAAAATGATCGGCTAGAATCCAAAGTGTATGACATGTCATGAAAAAAAAAGCACCGAAATGTGCGCTGCTTTTCGGTCTGGTTACTACCATTTATGTCAAAACCGGTGCCATAATGGCACCCGATACCGGTACCCATCCCTAGTCAGCAGATGGGAGATGTGGGCAGCACACCCATGTACATCCTGCCTTCTTTGCCTCTTTTGTGCAGTTTGATATTTAAATTCATCAAACTTCACTATCTCTACTTCTGCTCTTGACATCGTCAGTTTTACACCTGCCTCCCTCTCAACAGGTATTCTGTCTCGCTTCTACTGACTTTCATTCCTCTTCTTTTCTGGAGCATCCAGAGCATTTTCTACAAACATCATATTCCACGAAGCCTGACCCCATCTGCAAACCTGTCCAACACCACTGCAAACAAGAAGAGGCTGAGAGCAGATCCCTGATGTAATGTTACTACCACCTTGAAACAATCTGTCACTCCTATCGCACACCTTACCAATTTCTCTCTGTCCTCTGTCCTGCACCACCCTACTGCTCTGCCATGCTACGTCCAGATGAAGAGAATCAACCTTTTGGGATTTAATGGCTTCAACAGCAAGACATAAGACAGGAGACAAGACACAAAACACTGCCACAAAGGTGTGTTTGTTTCATCCTTGTGACCTTATTCCAAATGTGATTAATGACCGACAAGGAAAGTGAAGGTTAAATCAATGATCCCAGTAATTTTGAGGCTGTTAAGCCAAATATATACAGTTCTGCTTTAACGCAGTTCTCATGCCAGAAAGACAGTTCCAAGATGACCTCAGTGCCAACACACTGACATTTTGGCTAATGGAGTATAATAAAGAGCCATACTAACCTCAGGTCCAGAGATTCTAGAGGTGCCACTTTCACTGTCTCCCTCTGAGAAAGAGCCTGATTCATCACTGGAGTTCCCACGACTAGCACTGAATGTCTTTTCAGATTTAATCTTTGTGCAATCCTGAGTGAGGACTACTTCTTTGTGGGGATTCCTGTGCTCCACCATCCCAGCCAGGCAGTGAGGAAGTCCAGAAATTGAGCCTGACTGTGGCGATGAGGAAAAGTCAAACTGGGATGAAGTGGAAGATGAGCTACCAATGGTTGCATCCTCTGGGTGAGAGTATGAGGCACAGGGGCTGGAAATCTGGTTGCATGATTTAGAAGTAGTAGGAGAGTCCACTGATGTTTTCATTGAAACAGGGCAGCTGGTAATGAGGAATGACTGACTGGAGGGAAGGGATTCTTCCTGCATCAAGGTTGAGATGGCCTCATCAACATATGTATGGGACAGCATATGTTGCTTGATAGGCACAGAAGAGAAAATGACACTGCGTCTGTCCAGCTTCCCTTCATGCTTAGACACTGAATTTTCAAGGTTTCTACTTATACCAGTAAGCGCTGCTGGTATCACATTGGCAATGCCAGTGTTGAGGTCAACTTCATCCAGGGATTCCCTCTTCGTTTGTGGTCTCTGTATGACCAGTTCTTTGTAATGATTTAGAGACAGTTGGTTGCTTAGTAGCTGCTGAATGGTGGTGCTTGGCATGCTGCTGAGACCACCTGTCTGGAGGTAGGAACGCAAACAGGAAGAGTATGATACTTGGCTGGAAGATTGCATATCTTCTACTGGAACCCCTTCTACCTCTAACTCCATCTCCAATACCTCCTCAGTACACAAGTCTGAGTTGCTGTCATTCCTTTCATCTCCTTTTTCCTCAAATACGCAGGGTTCTTCTTTGATCCTGGAGGGTGTAAGACGTGTTTGCGGAACAGCGCTACTGTCGGTGAAGTGTGAGCTCAGAGGGCTAATTGAGGTATGGTTAGCCGAAATGATGTCATTACTAATATGATGGTTCTCTACATTGTGCTTGTTATCACAAACTCCATCCTGATATTTCCTATATTTTGGACACTGCGGCAGGTCAGCAACAGCATGACTGCCCTGCTGCCTTGTGTCTGCAGAATCATAACAGGATATTTCCTCAGAAAAGACTGGATTCTCTGTTGTGATATTATCGTTGTATTCCACCTTACCATTATGGGCAGGTTGGCTGTCATTCCTAAGCTGGGCTTGAAGAAATCGGAAGCAAGAGTCCTCCAAATTATGGATACCTAGGACGTCCGCGCACAGAATTACTTCATGGATGTTTTCCTGACTTAAAACCAGCTTGGCGGTGTAGGCAAACTGAAGCAGTGGAGCGAAACCCTTGGCTGTCACCTGTGGAACAGAATTAAGGAGTCAAATTAAAGAATGAAAAACATCTATTTAAAAATGAGAGATCATATTATATCAATGCAGATTTCTTTTGGAAGAACAGATCACAGCTCACAGCAAAAGCTGAGCTAGCAAGCCTCAACACCTCCCACAAATATGGAATGAAGTCAAACCTTCAGTATCACTACACTAATCACTGGCACTCCCTCCCTCAGTTACTTGTTGACACTGGCCATATACAAGCAGTGACCTTACATCAGGACAAGCAAGCCAAACACTGCTTGTCAAGTGAAATCCTAAAATGTAACATAAATTATAACCAAATCAGAAGTGATACACCATTTTTTCATTTACTGTCATCCTGTAGCCATAGTTAGCGTTTGTCTTTGGAAGCCCATTTAACTGTGTTTGCCTTGAATCTACTGGAAACTCTAGCATTTATCGTTTTTATATGTGTATCCGTGTCCTGTTTACCATCTTAATATTTTTTGATTTTCCTGTAAATATAGATAGTTAACACAATGCTCAAGTCGTTTAAGTCAGCTGTGTTATTTTCTGCTTCTTAATTCAGATCAAACTGAAGTTATTGTACTCGACCCTGAAAATCTTTTTTTTTTTTTTTTTTTAACCTGTCCCGTTTGGTTCTTTTGCCATCAGAATTATTGTCTAAAGGCGAAGAAAGATGCCCAACGGATTTACTTTACCAAATGGACCATCCCAGCCTTGCCGTAATGGTCCATTTGATTCACCTTTTATTGTTTATTTTATTTTCACTTGCTGAATACGGGACAGACTTGACTGGGGGAAGGAAAGGGGAGAAAGAAAGAGGGAAAGAAAAACAGCGGGGAAGAGGGACGGGGAAAAAGGGCAAAAAACCAAAAACCAACAGAATAAGCAGACAAAAAATACATATATCGATCACCTGGATCACCTGTTGAGAAAGAAAGAAGAAAGCAAGCAGAAGAAAACGAGAGTAATAAACATCATCACAATGATCTATGGGAATATGTCAGTAAATACTAAATATTAAACATTATTGTGCAGCACATAAGATCGACAGCGCACAGTGTGCTTTGAGGTAGGAGTCAAAAAGGGTGTAGTTTGTGTGTGTGATCACCTGTGTGTACACCTGTGAGCATGGACACGCTTGGTTTTTTTTTTTAAAAGGTTCCTTCATGTAATGATTGGCTAGAGGGTGTGGGGGGCCACTGCCCCGTCCTCCAGGGCATGACGCAGGTATGGAGGAGATCAAAACTCTAGACATCCAGAGGCCCCCAGAACACAAGAGACCAAGGAAGACCAACAGAGGGGCAGCCACGTCACTATCCCAGAAAGAGCTGAGGAGAGTCCCAGATGAGGGGTCACTCAGCAGCCGCGGAGCAGAAGCCAGGGGGGGTTGCAGTGACGTGCCCGTGAGCTCCGCCGGCAGCCAGCTGTGCCTGAGTGACCGAGCTCCGGGCCGAGAGGCCGAGGGCACCCCGCCTCCGAAGTGGCCCGAGCGAGCCCCAGGCTCCAGGCCCCGATAAGCAGCCGCCAAGGAGTGAGCCGGTGTGTACCTGGGCGCCCACCCCCGGACACACAGAACCACCAACGCACCGATGTCTGAGGGCGTCCGCCACCAGCAGGGGAAGTGGTGGGGGGAGATAGGCCTCCAAACCTTGGAGGGCCTGAGATGTCCCCAGAGAGGTGGCGTCTGATACCCAACCTGACATATAGACACAGACATACAGGCACACACAGATACAAACATCCATTCCCACCCTCATGCTCTCATAAGCAATTATTCCACACTCAACCAATGTGGAGACAGACATAAAGAGACGCTGTACACACAATCACTCTCCCCAAGCGTACTCTAAGAACCGGGTCTGGGTACCCTTGCCCCTGGAGGGGGAAACTGCACCCAGACCCAGGTGGTGTTACCCTTTTCCCTGCGGTGGGGAGAAGCAGACCGCCCCGACTCCGTAGCAGCAGGGAGGCCCCACATTCCAGACCCCAGTCGGACGGCCAACTCCTCCTCCCAGCCTCCCCGCTCCAGCACGCCGCAGAGAACGGGGGTGTGTGAAGACTCCAAACCTCCTTCCACCCGCTCATATGTAGCTTTGATGCATGTGTGTTCTAAGGTGCATTTAAAACCCAGGAGGGCATGGAGCTACCTGCCAGAGCAGCAGGTAAGCGCATAGCCCCTCCTGCTAGCCCTCAATGTCTACGTGTATTTAAAATTGAGAGGTGGGCAACAACGCCAGGGGTGAGGTGTACACCCTGATGGTAATTTGGATTCTGTGTGGCGTGCCCAGCCCCAAGACATATGTATGTGTAATGAGAGTGTGAGTAATGTGAATGTCTAAGGTGTGGGATAAAATTGAGGCAGAGGCAGCCAGAAGGGGACAGAGGGGGGGGATGCCTCCCCTGCACCCTGGTGACACACCCCTACCCCAAGGCCCTGCATGTGTGGGTGATTGTGGTGGAGCGGGAAGAAGGAGGCAGCTGGAGATGGGGAGGGAAGGAAGGGAGGGGCAAGTAACCCCTCCCTGGGGCCAGCTCCCCCACTGACCCCAGTAGGCACCCCCATACTCTGCAACCCGCCAGGGAAAGGGGGGCCCAGGCCCATCCGGACCGGGGCCCAGCGCGGCAGCGCTGCCCGGCCCCACAGAGCCCGGGACAGTCCACCCGACCCCACCACAGAGAATCCCATCCCATCCCATCATCCACTCATCTTCCAGACTACACTAGACAATAGACGCCCAGGCTGAGATCTTCCTCCACCTCTCCTGTATCTCCCCCTCCTGCAGAGAGAGTTCCTGAAGAGAGGAAAGCTCCTGCAAGATGTGACAACCTCCCCCACCAGTTGAAGAGCCCCCCAGGTGGCTCAATGCACCGGCGGCACCCTGCGCCAGGGCCGGGCCCCCATACACCCACCCGCCCACAACCCCGGCAACACACCAACCAGGACCCAGCCCCTGAGGCCCGGCCAGGGCCCCGGCCCAGAGACGGAGCGCCCCCAGAACCTCATGCCCGTCCCGGACCCACCCAGGGGCAGCCAGGCTACCAGGTCAGTAACCCACGTCCGTCAGCACAGACCCTCCCCTAGCCCTGCTGCACGCAGCCACGAGGAAACCGTCACCCAAGAGCCAACAGAGCCCTTAATTGGCCATGACCGCTACCCCGGGTTGAGCCCCCCACGGAAGATGCTCCTGGGGAACCCCCCGATGCCCTAAGCCCGTCCCTGCCCCACACCCATCACAACAGTGAAGGCGGGACCAAACTATGACCCCCCACCCCCACTAGGTGATGGAGCTGATCAAAGGAGCCCAGAGCAATTGATCTGATGTGGTGGCAGAGGCTGTATCAAGACTAATGTAATCTAATAGATAATTTCTATATTGGTTAGAATTAAGATTATTTTTATTTTTCCAGTTCATGAGGACTGTTTTCTTGGCTATGCATAGGGCAGTGAAAACCATATGGGCTATATTCTTTTCCGTAGTGACATTATCTAGGCTGCCCAACAAACACACTAAAGGGGAAGTTGGAATGTTACATTTCAGACACTTTGATAAGTCTTCACATATCTCGCGCCAAAACTTCTGAACTGGTGGACAGAACCAAAGAGCGTGGATATAATTGTCCGGTGAATTGGTTTGGCAGTGTGAGCAGTTGTTGGTAGACGTAAAGCCCATCTTGAACATCCGATGACCTGTATAGTGTACTCTATGTAGTATTTTGTATTGAATTAATTGAAGACTGGGGTTTCTAATTAGATGAAAGGTTTTTAAGCAAATCTGAGACCAGAAGTTTTGGTCTAAGTTAACTGATAAATCCGCTTCCCATTTTGCAATAGGAAGTGATATTGATTCATCTGTTTTAGAAAGCATTCTGTATATTTTGGACAGTAATTTGGGGGTTTTAAGAGTAAGAAATTGAACCACACTTGGTGGTGTTTGTAGTTCAACTTGACCTGGTTTAAATCTCTTTTTTACTATGGATTTAATTTGTTGATACTCTAAAAATCTTTTCTTGTTGATCCCATATTGTGTAACTAGTCTGTCAAATGAAATAAATTCTGTTCCTTCTAGTATATGTTCTAAATATTTGATTCCTTTACCACTCCAATCTTAGGTTATTGTACTCGGCCCTGAAAATCTTAGAAATATGGTATCTAACCAGATTCTTACTCTGGATGGCATTATCTTGGCCTCCAGTAACACTGTGAGGAACCTTGGAGTTATTTTTGACCAGGATATGTCCTTCAATGCACATATTAAACAAATACGAAGGACTGCTTTCTTCCATTTGCACAATATCTCTAAAATTAGAAACATCCTGTGATGCTTAAAAAACTAGGCTGGACTACTGTAATTTGTTATTATCAGGATGTCCTAAAACGTCCCTGCAAAGCCTGCAGCAAGAGAACTGACAGGGACAAGAAATAGAGAGCATACTTCTCCTATAATGGCTTCTCTTCATTGGCTCCCGGTTAAATCCAGAACTGAATGTAAAGCCCCATAGTACCCTATCAGCCCAATAGAGCACTTCACTGTAAGGGTGCAGGCTTACTTGTGGTTCTTACGGTATTTAAAAGTAGAATGGGAGGCAGAGCCTTTAGCTTCAGCTTCTGGTTAGGACTGGATCATGTGACCTCAAATCCTCCTTTAGTTATGCTACAACAGGTCTAGACTGCTGGGGGGCTTCCCATGATGCAGTATATCTCCTTCAGTCACCTTTTTCACTTACTATGCGTTTAAACACCACTCTGCATTTAATCATTACTTATTATTAATCTCTGGCTCTCTTCCACAGCATGTCTTTGTTCTGTGTTCCTGCCTTGACCCCAAACCAGCCGTGGCAGATGGCTGCCACTCTCTGAGCCTTGTTCTGCCAAAGTTTTCTTCCTGTTAGCAGGGAGTTTTTCCTTCCCACTGTCACCAAAGCACTTGCTCATAGGGAGACTCTGTATCATTGTAGCGCCTTGAAGCAACTGTGAAATATAAATAAAACTGAATTGAATTTTTGTTATCAATATTTTGATACAGTGAAAAAATTCCCAGCACTTCACTTGTACCACGTTTTGTCATACTACAGCCTTATTCCAAAGTACACCACATTGCCAAAAGCATTCATGTTTGCAGACAAGCTAGTTTCCTGATGACCAAACAGGAGCAGTAAAGATAGCCAGAGGCCTCAGGAAAGCACTTGCATGACTGTGTGGGGTCATCTAGTGTGTGTCACTACGGTATAATGTCAGGTAAGGCCTATAAAACAACTGGAGCACTGTTATTACTTTCCGGATACACTGCATAGTACTTATTTCAGTTGAAATGTGGCCAGTTTTTTGGAGTAAATCTGTATTTTTAGAGATATGTAGAAAAGTGACCACACACCACAGTACACAAGTGTTTTATATTACCCATCTCCAACTACCGCATAAGGTTTACTGAAAATAGCAAGTGCTAGAATTGAAGGGCACTTACAAACTATATTCTTTGCCATAGGACAAACAGACAAACAACACTTTGCATTTGCATAAGAATCACAGACAAGAGAGCGACACTAACAGCACTAGGGAAATAAAACAATTTTCCAAAGAAAAGGGAAATTAATTTGTCAAATGATGTAACAACTGTAACGATGGAGTGCAGATCGTCATCCACTAATTTCAGACAACTTTTAACATCACATTTGACTAGAATACTAGAAGAGTTCATGGTCAGCTCAGTTACTACAACGTGTCCAAGTCCTGTGGCTGAAAAACAATGAGGTACAACGCTTGGAGCTGTGACAGACCAAGAACAGTATATTATACGTACACGCGGGCTGATGTAATATTTAGTAGATTTAAACTTACAATACATGATAAATCTATTAATTTGGTCACAGAGTGGTTATGAAACTGGAAGAGATCGATTACAACGCTCTTCCTCATAGTACAAGAAGAAAAAGGAGATGGCACATAACAGTTCGGAGTTAGATATTGTGAGCTAATAATTGTGCCCCATAAGTGACCAATCAACCATTGTCATGGTTATTTTTTCACAATTTTGATTTACTCATTCTTGTCTGGATCCCTTTACTTCTTACCTGTTATTCATCCTTCAGCTCTTTTGCATTAGGTTTACTTTAGCGTGGAGTTGTTAAGTGTGAATGTGATGGACAGGTTTTTTGGCACTGATACAAAATGTATAAGTTTACTCTATGTGGGTGTGTGTATGTGCTTGTATAGTAAAATATATGGATATTGGTATGCATATAATATAAGTCTATTGTGAGCTAGCATCATCTACATCTCTATTGTTGAGAGAGGTGGGGCAGAGTATTACCTGTCATCACATCTTCAGAGAGGGTAAAAGGTCTTCACATCCAGCCTTTTAGGTTAAAATGATACAGAGTGCTAAAACAGAGTTTATCTACACATGCTCTTGCTAATAATAAATCATCTTTATTCTTAGTTAACGATATAATGAAAGTAGAAGTCTGATTAATATTTTGAACGAGAAATCCAGTTTGAGTAATGACAATTCCTGTTTTAATGTTTTAATGGATTTTGTGTGCATCTACATGACCTTGGCAGATTAGTCTGTGTGTAGCTGCAGGAATGTGGAAAGTTAAAAAATGTGTTTCTAACCCATCATTATTCATGATTCTGAATATAAGAAATCTCACTGAATAGTCTGTTTGTGTGTGTGTGTGTGTGTGTGTGTGTGTGTGTGTGTGTGTGTGAGAGAGAGAGAGAGAGAGAGAGAGAGAGAGGGAGAGAGGGTAGCCACTAATCTAAAAAGAATGTCTGACCAGAAACGGTATGATTTACTATCATAAGTATATTGTGATCAATATACTCAATACTCGTACTTGAATAGTAAAAAGAAAAATTATTCTTATGGACAATTTCTTTTCAGTGCTGCAGACCTGAGAACCTGAAAACATCCACAAGACACAACAGTGTCTTGTGGATGTTTTCAGGTTCTCAGAACATTGCACTTCTCTTTTCCTCATGCCCATTTATACCAGTTGTTGTCACTCTTACAAACAGAAGTTGTCGTGAAATTGTCTGTTAATAAAGTCTGCAACGCAATCAGCTGTGACCAAGGCATAGTGACAAATGTGTCCTTCATCTAAGAAATAAAAGGCAATACAGCATTCTACAGTGAAATTCCAAGCACTTGAATCTAAATGAGAGAACAAACTAGAAAATTTCCATCACAAAGTGCAGGCCACACTTTTTTCTTTCAGCTTCCAACATAGCAAAATTGGTATGGCCTGATCTGGCCCACACAATGTGCTTACACATGGTCCACATAACGCAAAGAATGACGGCCCTTTGGTGGCCCAGGTCTGGTTTGCCAGAGGTGGCCCACACATGGGCCAGTACAAGGCAGGTTGCAGACACACTGGTGGCCCTGTGCTGGCCCAGAACAGTTTCATCTCTAGCCCCAGATGTCAGCCTAATGTGTACCTTAATCAAGCCATGTAATAACAACATGTGCCAGAACATAAAAGTGCAAAAGTAACACGACGAAACTCTGTTCATATCTCACTGAAGAGATATGAACAGCACTTTTCTACGCTCCCGGATTACTAAAAGTGCTCTATACAACATGCCACATTCACAAGACTGAGTGCTTCCTAACTACATTCATACACATTAACACTCTTGGCATGCAGAATGGAGGATTAAAAAAGCAGGAACTCCAGCAACACTTGAGGAAAGAAGAACAACTTTAATAATTGACCAACGCGTTTCGGCTTGTGGCCTTCATCAGGGTCATAGTAAAACATTGTAAAAAAAAATTGCTTAAATACAAGACAGGAAACAGAAAAAAATTCAAATTAACCAGTCAAAACTTCACAGATAGGTCAGCTGACATATAATAAGTAGGGTTAACTAGTTAAGTCACAAGTAAATACTGGACTAGAACATTAATGATGAGGAGGAGAGGGGGGGTGACATAACCTCCATATGTCTGAAAATAATACATGCATGAATAGCATAAGAAGGATACTATAAATCAGTGGTTCCCAAACTTTTTTTGCCAGGCCCCCCTTTTTCACAAGAAAAATGTTCGCCCCCCCCGCACAAACACATCCTCCAAACACACACACCCATATTTTGTTTACAAACTCCATTGCGGTTTATTTCACACCTCAAACATTTAGTAAACAATTAAGCAAATACAAGTAAACGGCAATAAATTACAGGTAGTAATAAAATATACTACTAACTCTTTTACGCTGCGTCCACACCTGCACGGGTATTTTTGAAAACGCAGCTGTTTCTATGCGTTTGGGCTTTTCGTCAACACGTAAACGGCGTTGCGATTCACCGAAAACGGAGATTATTTAAAACTCCTTTTTTGCGTTTATGTGTGGACGAGGAATACAGAGTTCGTCACGCAACGTCAAAGGTATGTGCCTCTTTTCACGTCACGCTGTGCGCCACGTTATTGTTTATATGAGATGAATTGCAGATAGTCAGATTAACAGTATTTTGTCTCTATCGTCAGGTTTTACACGCTTACATATACACACGCAGTTACTGTCCCTCCATTTAGAAAGGCAGAGGCGTCACGGTGTAATTATTTTATGTGTAGTTGTTTTTTTCCTGTGTAATAATATTCAACATTGCTATCAATACATTTTTCAAAAAAAATGCCTCTCTGTGCAAAATGGGTTTAAACACATAAACAGCTGTGGGATACTGTTTGTCCGTGATTTGAACAGGGGGAACAAATTACGGCAGGATCAGCCTGATATTATTTGTATCCCACTGTAAGTTTACTGCATAAAGAGCTAACATGTCCAAAATGTCAGGAGTAGTTAGTTATTACAAGAAGTGTTTGTGAACTAAAAATCAAGAATGTGGGATACTGTTTGTCCGTGATTTGGAGAGCCCAGCGCTGCTCCTGACGCAGGGAAACTAATTTTGCAGGGGAGACCTACCTTGGCACTTGTGCAGGTGAGGCCAAAGGGAAGACATGCTTCACCATATTTTCTAGTCTTTGGCTTGGAAGGAAGTTGGTTTGGAAATATATTTGGCGATGCTTCATCTCCTGCTTTGCGTTTATGTGGGAGCCCCGTCAAAAACCTGTCCACAGTGTCCAAGCGCTCTTTTTTTTTTCTTTTCATACCGCGCCCCCCCTGCAATGGCTCTGCGCCCCCCCCTAGGGGGCGGGCCCCACACTTTGGGAACCTCTGCTATAAATATACACACAGGTAAAAAACAAAAACCCAACAAGGGGCAGTCTTTAATGGTAAAAGCACGTTTGAATTGGAAAACAAGATTACATCAACACATGGGAACATATTTGTTAAAAAATCCTAATTTATGTCTCTAAAATTTAGACTTGAAGTGTAGACTAAAGATGAGATGTCTAGAACGCTATGCCTCCTTTGGCTGAAGTAACAAGATCAATTGAATAAACATTACTCATGTGAGAGTAATTTAACTGATAAAATTAGGATAAAAAATGAAAAATTAAAAATAAAAATAAAATTTATTTAAAAAGCTGTAATTCATAAAAACTCATTGATAGAAAAATCCTCATTCATACCTCTGGGGTGCAGACTCTTAAAACGGAATATCCAAAATGCTTCTCTTTTTTTTTTTTTTTTTTTCCGGATAAAATTTATATTGCCACCTCTTTGGTTTAGTTTAATGGCGTCAATGCCTAGGAAAAATAATGGTGAATTTGGATGTTTAACATTGAAGTGTCTTGCAACAGGGCTGGTTAAATCATTCCTCTTGATCGAACTTCTGTGTTCATTAATTCTTTCAGAGGGTGGGATGTTTCTCCTATATATATTTTATTGCATGGGCACTGTATCATGTAGATTACATTTTTAGTTCTGCATGTGATAAAGCCCTTTATGGCAATGGTTTTGTCACCTATAGTAGGGTCTTTGAATGATTTAACATTTTTGGTGTATTGACAATTAATGCATGCCCCACACTTGAAATTACCATGTAGGTTATGGGTTATCAGGGTTTTATCTGGAGTAATAGGGTCCTGGCCAAGGTTTTAATAGTTTTGCAATTTTCATTAGTTTTTATTTTTATTTAGTTTTGACTTCAGATTTTCAATTCTATATCAGTTTTAATTAGTTTTTACCATTTTTTTGGTAGTTTAGTTTAGTTTTTATTTTTTGAAAATCCTTCGTTTCAGTTTAGTTTTTATTAGTTATAGTTACAGTTTTAGTCTTGTTTGCAATACGAGCTACATACTAGGGGCAAGACTGTTTAAAAAATGGAAATAATTAAGTGTAACAAAATCCCAGTTTCATCATATCCATCCATCCATCCTCTTCCACTTATTCTTGGATAGGTTGCTATTCCAGCTACAATACCCTGGTGCACCCTGGACAGGTCACCAGTCTGTCGCAGGGCTAACACATAGAGACAGACAACCCACATTCCCAACTATGGGGAACCTATGGGTTCTTTTTTTAAAAATATTAATTTAGGGCAGATGAACAAACAATGATACCAGGCAACTATTAAAGATATATGGCTTTAATATTTAGTAGACAGATTTACAACAGCATCTGAAAAGCAGGTAGTGTAGATAAACAGAGCTTAGCCAACTCTAAAGTAACTTGGATGAAATTTAAGTTAAACATTAGGAAGCCAAACATTCAATGCTGGTATTACAGCTGTGATAAAACACTGCAACTGACTAGCAATACAGTAACACAACACAAAAGCCAAGCCATCATGAGTAACTTTTAAGTGTTTAGTTATACATTAGTAAAATATAAAAAAAGCAAAAAAAAAGCACTGAACTGAACTGCAAGTGTGCATGTGGGTGAAAAAGGAGAGGTACATCAGGGTACATCAGTCAAGTAACAATTTTTTGTTGATCTTAAGGAAAACTCGCTGCTCCAGAGATGTGGTTGTTCTGTTTCTCAGCCCAGATGACAGGAGTCCACACACAGAAAAGATGCGTTCCACAAATGCTTGTGAAGCAGGGGCACTAACAAGATCTAGAGCTACAGGGGCAAGTTTTGGATAGACAGCCTGTCTTGCTTTCCAGAAATGCAGGGGTGTCTCATTAAACACACCCTGTTTGACCTCAGTGATGTACTTCTCCATCTCAGTAAACAGACCATCTTGATTTACATATGACAAGTTGAGCTCTATACGAGATGCAAGGAAGCGGTATTTCTGAAGGACACTAGGAGGGACCCCTGTTACAGTTTCAGTGGGCTCTGCAGTGTTAACATCATCCTGAGAAGTAGTGCGTGGGTTATACTGAGCTGCCAGGTTCTGCACAAAGGACTTTGCTGCTTTCATCAGCGATGCTGTATCTGGTGACTGAAGAATCAGTGAAACATTTGGATCCAGCAGGCAGGCTCCTGCTGGTGTAGCATCAAACTGTGTGGAATCAGGATTAAGAATACCAGCAAACCGTTCCCTTAAAGACTTCAGAAGCACTTGTGCTAAAGGATTCCTAAAAGGACTTGTCAGCAGATGTGCCTCAAGGTTGAGCAGACATGGCACTACTTGTGAGAGTGACTGGCTGTCACTCTGAAGCTGGTCTGTATGAATGGCAAAGGGTTCAAAGAGCTTGACAAGGTTCTCCAGCTTGGCCCAATCACTTGTGAGAAGTGTATCCATCTTCAGCTGCTCAAGCAGTTGGTTTAGTTCAGCTCGGGTTTCTAGCAGTCGTCTCAACATGTCAAAAGTACTGTTCCAACGAGTGGTACAATCCTGGATCAGAGTTTTACCACACCTTTTGATCATTTCTTCATTTGCCACTGATGATTTTCTTACAGCATGTACCAGTTTTCTTGCTTTAGTTATGACTTAATCAGCAGTCGGGTGTTTCATGGCATCTTTGATTGTGAGCTGGAGAGTGTGTGCTAGGCACGGCATTCTGTGGAACTTGCTGCTCTCCCCATATTCTTGCAGCTCAAGGTCTTAAAAAAAAACAAAACAGACAGTTATAAAACGTGTAAACATTATAAACATAGAAGCAATAGTCTAAAAATGTTGTTATATTTCCACTTGAGGTATGTATTTGATTTAATAAAAACTATTTCGTAAACTATGGACATTAGCTCTGTGCTGAAGGTCTCTTAAGTAAGCAGACCTGTTTCAATACATTTTACTTCTTAATAGTGTTATCCCCATAGCCATGAGTAGGATCACAGCAGAAGCACTGATTAAAGCTTTTACTGGGGATTGTGAGTCAAATGATGTGGGCAGCCTTTTATGTGAATAAAGCATAAACAGCATTGCAATTATTTAGTTTAAATAAAAAAAGTTGGGGAACTTTCGTTTACAAAAACATAGTGAATCTTTACCAGCTACAGCTAGTTTCCATTTCCAGCCTTTCTGCAACATATATGCTGTCTGCAATATAGCTACAGAGGAAGAGGAAGTAGGAAGTAGATTTCATCCATAAATTCACATGCATCAGAAAATTTACTAGGAAACTAACATTATAGCTGCAAATGCTGTTGATTAATGCAACGGTTTACATGAGTAAAAAGAAAAAAAATTGACAATGTGTTTGCTCCTATAAAAACACTCACCAAAATCTCCACGTTCCTCACACTCCGTGTCTGACTCCTCCGACTCAGACTCCATCCACATTTCATGTTGGCCCTCTCCAGCAGCTCTTTGCTCATCCTGAGAACCGTTGGTATCATCAGTTCGCCTGCGATTCTGAAGAAGCCGTACGGCCTTGACGATGTTGGCCCCGTTATCGGTTACAACGAGCAGCACCTTCTCTTTCCCTACAGCCCACTCTTCTAATGTCTGATCAATGCAGCGGGCGATGGCCTCACCAGTATGTGGGTGCTCCAGTCGGTGCAGGTTAAGCAAAGCATGGTGGACCTGGCCTCCAGGTGGGTGGTAAAAACAAGCTGACACACCCATGAAAGATGCTGTTAATCCCCTTTTGCTCCAGCCATCTACACACAGTGTTAGCTTCCTCGCTTCTTTTATTAGTTCTTTCAGTTTCTGCTTTGCTATATCCATCTTGGCCCCAATGAGACAATTAACTCTTGCAGCTCCTGGTGTTCGGAATTTTGGTTCAAGTGAATTGCTAAAGTTTTTGAAGGCAATTGACTCACACAGTTGTGTAGATATCCCAGTCTCAATAAACATATTCACCAACGCTTCCTCTCGCTTGTGATGTTCCTGCGAATTGACCAACCAGCAGCCATCGGGTCGCCGTTGGAAGCACTGCATTAATGTTTTTTGTGGGGTTGTCTCAGCATGCATCCCGCTGCCTTGCCTGGGGTTAGCTTCTGTTTCTGGGCATGAGGCTTGGGCGTTCTCCCTTACCTTCTCAAGGTAAGCTAGGTTAGCCTTCTTGTGCAAACTTTTCAGGTGCACTTTAAGGTTTGTGGGATTTTTCCCCTTTAAAAATGTCCCACATATTTTATCTCTTTCCATTACAAGACACTTGCTTTTATCTAAAACACTATCATATTCGAAGTAATCCCAAATTGGACTCTGGCGCTTTCTCCCGACTTTTGTTGACATGATACTACACGTGGACTGAGCGGCAACACAGACGACCCGACTGAGGTACTTGCCACCTGCTGGCACAATAAGGCACAGCAAGAACATAACCTGGAAAATACACTTCATTCTCACCCTAGACTAACGTATGACACATACACATCAACGAAAACTAAACACATTTTCTCTATAAATTCAGTTAATTTTAGTTAGTTTTGTGAACGGTCATTTCAGTTTTAGTTAGTTTTCCTTTTTTTGCAAAGTCTCGTTTTTATTTTTATTTCCGTTAACGAAAATGTTTTTTATTCGTTATTTCGTTAGTTTTCGTTAATGATAATAACCTTGGTCCTGGCAAGCTCTAACAAGTCTATCTTTAATATTCCTTCCTCTCCTGTAAGTTATCATTGGTAGTTCTTTAAAGGTACCTAATAAGTTTGGGTCATTCTGAAGGATATGCCAATGTTTTAGAATTATTTCTTTAATTGTTCTGGTTTTTGGCGTGAAGGTTGTGCAGAAGATAAACCTAAACCTACCGTAAACCTAACCTTATCTTCTGCACGTTCAGCCAAAGAAGGCGTAGCATTCTAGACATCTCATCTTTAGTCTACACTTCAAGTCTAAATTTTAGAGACATAAATTAGGATTTTTTAACAAATATGTTCCCATGTCTTGATGTAATCTTGTTTTGCAATTCAAACGTGCTTTTACCATTAAAGACTGCCCCTTGTTGGGGTTTTTTTTGACCTGTGTGTATATTTATAGTATCCTTCTTATGCTATTCATGCATGTATTATTTTCAGACATATGGAGGTTATGTCACCCCCCTCTCCTCCTCATCATTAATGTTCTAGTCCAGTATTTACTTGGGCGTGACTTAACTAGTTAACCAATACCTACTTATTATATGTCAGCTGACCTATCTGTGAAGTTTTGACTGGTTAATTTGAATTTTTTTCTGTTTCCTGTATTGTATTTAAGCAATTTTTTTTTTACAATGTTTTACTATGACCCTGATGAAGGCCACAAGCTGAAACGCGTTAGTCAATTATTGTGTGGATGCTGATTAAGCATCCACACTATTGAGTTCCTGTTTCTCTTTATTGTGTGGATGCCCTCAAGGGCTTCCACACTATTGAGTTCCTGTTTCTCTTTATTGTGTGGATGCCCTAAAGGGCTTCCACACTATTGTGTTCCTGTTTCTCTTTATTCTTTATCTTTATTCTTCTAGTTGCTCCGTTTTTTGGCACTTAACTACTCCCTCAGTTTTCAGCCGATTTTCTCCGTTCAAACTCTAAACTGTTCTGCTCTTTCTGCTAATGACTGCTATGACTTTTGGTGTTTATTACTGTTATACTTTTTAAAATATTACACTTTTTTCCTTTAATTTGTCCCATTGAAATGAATGGGAAACTTCCACAATTCTGTGCAATTAACTCAGAGTGAGCACTGGTCCTTTCTGAAACTTCTCTTCATGTCCGAACAACTTCTTGCTGCTCACTCAATTTTCACTCAACCCCCATAAACTATACATCAAAACGTAGGTATTTTTGCTGGCTTTCAGACAATGTTACTATCTTTATTGTGAGATTTACCGTTTTTTCGCAATTTGCCTCGGAGTGACACAAGGTCTCAATACTCCCCATTCAAAGTCTATGGGGAGGTTTTGAAATTCAGAGCTGAAATTCTGAAACGGGAGGCACTTTCAAATCGCCATATCTCTTTAACAAAGCAAAGTTAGGACATGAGGCTTGTGCCAATATATCTTCAGACACTGCTGACACTCACAGTGGAAGCAGTTTTTACAATTATCTTAACGTTGAGCAATGAATTACGTTTGTTTGAGGGGTGGAAATCTGTCCTTCTCTCAGTCTTCAAACTCTGGAAATGAAGCCGTTTCTTCTCTCGTCATATCTCCGCGACGGAGGTAGAACGAGCTATGAAAATCGCAGTCAAAATACACCAAAGTCCGCTGATTCACCCAGTACAAGAATTATGCTGCTAGCCCTCCTAGTTTTTGAGTTACACGACGTTTTGTAACTCCAAAAAACGGCGTTTTTCGCCTCTCACCGCGATCTATTTTCTGACTGCCCAAGTATCTGTCTTTCAGACCGCCGCCCCCTTTCCAGGTGGCGCAATCAGTAATGACACGGCTCTGCAGCTCAAAGGTCGTGGGTTCAATCCCACCTTGGTCCACGTTAAGAGGTAAAGAAGCAACTTATTGCTTCTTTACCTCTTTTCTGCAGAAATTCTGCTGATTCACCTCTTTTCTGCAAAATTTTCAGCCTTTTCACTTCTTCTCAGCACAATTCTCAGCAGCTTCTGCTCATTTCAGCAAAATTGTCAGTCTCTCCACCTATTATTTGTCAGAATGACTTTGGCTCAGTGAAATGAATAGCCGCCTTGAGACCAGGAGATCCAGGTTCGAATCCTGCTCAGGGTGGCATTTTTTTTTTTTTTTTCACCACCATACAACTTTTTGCAACTTTTCATCGTTTTCAGCTTTTCAGCAGACAGCTTCAGCGTTAAGGCATCCACACAGCATTTTCGCAGGAAATGCAAATTTTTCTAGTTCTTTATCTTTTCTTCATCTTCAAGTTGCTTCCGTACGTTTTTCGGCACTGAACTACTTCCGCAGTTTTTGTCCGATTTTCTCCGTTCAAACTCTAAACTGTTCTGCTCTTTCTGCGTATTGCAGCTATGACTTTTGGTGTTTATTACTATTATACTTTTTAAAATATTACACTTTTTTCCTTTAATTTGTCCCATTGAAATGAATGGAAAACTTCCACAATTCTGCTAAAACTTGCCTGTTTTTGAAACTTAACTACTTTCTTATACTTTCACCTAGGAACTCCATTCAAACTTTAAAATGTTCTCAAATTATTGGACTATTCCTGTCTGATTCAGCTTTTTCAGATCTTCTACCATTTTAATCTTATCCCTCTTTAAATTTTGAGTTGCAAAATTGTGATTTTTCAGAAAATACATGCGTTGTTATGGTTGCTATGCAATTAACTCAGAGTGTACATTCGTCCATTCTGAATTTTCTCTTCATGTCCGAACAACTTCTTTCTACTCGCTCAATTTCCACTCAACTCCCACAAATTATACATCAAAATGTAGGTATTTTTGCAGGCTTTCAGAAAATGTCACTATCATTGTTGTGGGATTTATAGAATTTTGGCAAATCTCCTCAGACCAACACAAAGTCTCAAAACTCTCCATAGAAAGTCAATGAAGAGCTTGTTCAAAATCACCGCTGGAATTCTCTAATGAGAGGCATTTTCAAATCGTCATATCTCCTTAACAAAACAGAGTTGAGACATGAGGCTTGTGCCAATATATCTCCAGACAGTCCTGATGCTCACAATTCAAGAATTTTTTTCTCACCTATTACCGTTTGGCCATGAATTGCATATGTTTGAGAGTAGGAAATTTGTCCCTCGCTCAGATCTCTTCAGATTTCAAACTCTGGAAATGAGACACTTTTTTCTCTCGTCATATCTTTTTGATGGATTGCAACAGAGCCCTGAAAATTTCCATGACTGTTCACCAAAGCCTGCTGTTTCTTACAGTGAAAGAATGATTTTGATGCTCCATATAGATTTAGAGTTACAAAACGTTGTTTGAGGCCAAGTCAAGGCAGTTTTGCTTCGCCTCTACTCAGTTACAGTGTGTTACAAGTCATATATCTTCAATAATCTATATTTTATCTTTGAATTATGAAGACCTGAAGATTCCCCCATCTCTTCTGAACAAAACGGTGTCAGAATGACTGTTCTAGCTCCTACGGTTAGGAAATTATGGCCATTTGTGCGAGGGGAATCCTGAATGTCAGAAATACACTGCAGAAAACTCATACCTCTCTCTGTGTCTGCGTGTGTAAGGGCTGATTACAGCAGGTGCAGCTAATTTAACTGACCTATACCAGGCCCAGACTCTTAACAGCCACTGTTCACTTTAGCCTCTGTGTATGTGTGTGTGTATCAATATTTCTCCTATGTTAAAGTATTGCTTCTCAATCATAGTACTTCAAAGTACTTCTACTACATCTTAGTACTTCTGCTCAATCATACTATTTGTGCCAAATCATGGTATTTGTGCCAACTCATGGCTTTTGTGCCAAATCAGAATATTTCTGTTATGTTATAGTATTACTACTAGGTGGAGGAATTTCTGTTATGTTATAGTATATGTGCTGAATATAGTATATCTGCCAAATAATAGTATTCATCCCAAATCAAAGTATTTATGCCAAATTACAGTATTTCTGCTAAAAAGCAGAAATAGTACCTTTTAGCAGAAATTTCTGCCAAACAATAGTATTTATTTTAAAACATAGTATTCCTGCTAAATCATAGTATTTGTACTGATTTGTACACTCTGTGTATATGTGTATCAATATTTCTCCTATGTTAAAGTATTACTCCTCAATTATAGTATTTCTGCTAAATCAAAGTACTTCTATTACATCTTAGTACTTCTGCTCAATCATAGTATTCCTGCCCAATCATAGTATTTGTACTAAATCATAGTATTTGTGTCAAAGCTTCGTATCTGTATGGAGTCATAGTATTTCTTCTAAATAATAGTATTTCAATCAAATCTCACAAGTTGTGGTAAAACGCAGTATTTCTCACCAATCATAGTATGTGTACCCAATCATAGTATTTCTGCCATATCATTGTATTTGTACCAAATCATGGGTTTTGCCAAATCATGGTATTTGTGCCAAATTATAGTATTTGTGCTAAAACATAGTATTTCTGCCATATTGTGGTATTTGTGCAAAAACAAAGCAATCATAGTATATCTGTTGTTATAGTATTACTACTAAGGCATAGTATTTCTGCCAAATCATAGTATTCCTTCAAAATCATAGTATTACTGCAATTTCATAGTATTTGAGCAAAATCGTACTATATTTGCAACAACGTACTATGTCTGAAAAATCACAGTATTTCTGTAATGTTTTAGTATTACTACTAAGGCACAGTATTTCTGCCAATTCGTAGTATTTGTACTAAATCACAATACTTGTGCCAAATCATAGTATTTGTTGCAAATCATAGTATTCAAACCAAAACAGTATTTGTACCAAAGCATCGTATTTGTACCAAAGCATCGTATTTGTACGAAGTCACAGTATTTCTTCTAAATCATAGTATTTCAATCAAATCTCAGTAGTTGTGCTAAAACGCAGTTTTTCTGCCAAATCATAGTATTTGTACCCAATCATAGTATTTCTGCCATATCATTGTATTTGTGCCAAACCATGGTATTTGTGACAAAACATGGTATTTGTTTCAAATTATAGTATTTGTGCCCAATTAATATTTCTGTTATGTTATAGCATAAGTACTAAGTCGTAGACGTTCCGTTCTGTGGTTAGGGCGATCGTGGCTCAAGAGTTGGGAGTTCGCTTTGTAATCGGAAGGTTGCCGGTTCGAGCCCCGGCTCGGACAGTCTCGGTCGTTGTGTCCTTGGGCAAGATACTTCACCCATTGCCTACTGGTGGTGGTCAGAGGGCCCGGTGGCGCCAGTGTCCAGCAGCCTCGCCTCTGTCAGTGCGCCCCAGGGTGGCTGTGGCTACAACGTAGCTTGCCATCACCAGTGTGTGAATCTGTGTGTGAATGGGCGAATGACTGGATATGTAAAGCGCTTTGGGGTCCTTAGGGACCATAAAAGCGCTCTATAAATACAGGCCATTTACCATATATATAATTTTGCCAAAAGATAGAATTTATGAAGAAACATAGTATTTAAATCAGTACAAATCAGTACTATGTTTCAGTACAAATCAGCGTATTTGTACTGAAACATATGCCTGCTATGACTTTTGGTGACTTTTGGTGCTCATAACTTCTATACTTTTTGAGATATTGAATTTTTTTGCAATATTTTTGCCCATTTCTGCCATATCATCAGTGGCGTCACTGATTTCCTTGCCGGGATGACCTGTGTTTTAGCTCAGTGAGATGAGCATCCGTTCTCAGACTGGAGGCCTGTGTTCAAATCCCTCTTATGGCACATTTCTTTCAGTTAACAGTTAAACTTCTTTAACTCAATTTCAGCTTTTTCACCCCTTTTCAGTAAAATATTTCAGTTTTTTCACCACTTTTCAGCACAAATCCCAGCTTTTTCTGCTGTTTTCAGCAAAAACCTCTTTTCAGCAAAATTCTGAAAAGAGTTCTGCAGAACTCTTTTCAGCAGAAATTCTGCTGATTGAACTCTTTTCAGCAGAATTTTCACTTCTTTTCAGCCCAAATTCTGTTTATTCACCTCTTCTGCAAAATTTTCAGCCTTTTCACCTGTTATTACCACAAATCTCAGCTGTTTTCAGAAAAAACCTCTTTTGAGCAGAAATTCTGCTGATTCATCTCTTTTCAGCGCAACTTTCTGCTTCTTTACCTCTTTTCTGCAGAAATTCTGCTGATTCACCTCTTTTCTGCACAATTCTCAGCCTTCTCACCTCTTATCAGCACAATTCTCAGCAGCTTCTGCTCATTTCAGCAGAATTGTCCGTCTCTCCACCTCTTCTTTTTGAGAGTGACTTTG